>NW_015650715.1:81384-85895 GCF_001515625.1 Sinocyclocheilus rhinocerous
ATGCTTGTCAAGACAGCCATTGGTATTCACCTGCTGTCTGAGAAGGCTATCTGTTTGTGCACTTCAGGTGTGTGAGCGGTGCGCACAGAAACGCTCTATCACAGTGCGTGAGTACCGCATTGAGATGTCTTGGGCTTAAATGGCTTAAAATTACTTTAATGTTTAAACTGACAAGACTTAAAACACGTGAGAATGAAAAACTTTCTTGAGGAAGCAGCACTGACCTGATCATTAAGATAGTTTTGGGGGGTTAAGGTGACAGATAGAGGGGTTTCAACCCACCTAAAAAGGGTTTAGAACCGCCCCTGGTATAGCGTGCGTAATTATACTGAAACATAAATATATAACCACTTTATCTGATTCAATGTGATGGCTGAGCCTGTTTCTGAGATAACAACATGCCAATCCGTGAAAACCCCTGCCCTACACCACAGCACATTTACTATAGTCACGGAGAGACTACTTATCACAGACGCTACGGTGATTGTGACTAGAGACTGTTGAAATCAATCAACCAGAGAGACCTCGAAAGAACTCGTCCCGCTGCGTTTGTGCTCCAGACACAAGTGTTTCAGAGTGAAGCATGGCACTGTGTTCCTTTACATGCGATCAGCATGAGATCCGCTGTTTTCAGTATCTCAGAGCGGCTCAGTTCACAGTGAATGTAGTAAACTCAATCGCTACATGTGCTGTGAGTTTAACATGCATTTGGGAACATAACGAGCACCAGACTATTTTCACATTACCATGATTTCCAACATTTCTGTGGACAGATGATCACAGCATTTCACTAGATTTGTAATGAAATGTGGCGTTTGTAAACCTGTTTTCACTGAAACTGACGTTTCCTGCCAAAAAAAAGTGACGAAATTAAGACGAAAGTATTAAAATGTTACTATAAAAATTAAGCATTATTATTACTGTTATATAGCGCAGCCATATCACCCTGCAGCCCAAGACTGGTGGCCCACTGAAGCTAAGCAGGGTTGAGCTGGTCAGTACCTGGATGAGAGACCTCCTGGGAAAACTAGGTTGCTGCTGGAAGAGGTGTTAGTGAGGCCAGCAGGGGGTGCTCACCCTGTGGTCTGTGTGGGTCATAGTGCCCCAGTATAGTAATGGGGACACTATACTGTCAACAAGCACCGTCCTTCGGATGAGACGTTAAACCGAGGTCCTGACTCTCTGTGGTCATTAAAAATCCCATGGCACTTCGGGTAAAGAGTAGGGGTGTAACCCCGGTGTCCTGGCCACAGTTCATTAAAAATCCCATGGCACTTCGGGTAAAGAGTAGGGGTGCAACCCCGGTGTCCTGGCCACATTCCCTCCACGGGCCCTTGTCTATCATGGCCTCCTAATAATCCCCATCCACTGAATTGGCTCTATCTCTCTCTCCTGTCCACCTGTAGCTGGTGTGTGGTGAGCGCACTGGTGCCGTTGTACTGTGGCTGCCGTCGCATCATCCAGGTGGATGCTGCACTAGTGTTCATTTCGTTAACGAAAACTACGACGAAAAATGTTCGTCAACAAGGTTTTTTCCCCTGACGAAAACGAGACGATAATAAGGTCATGAAACGATAACTGAGACTAAATGAACATGCAATATCGTTGACGAAAAAAGACCAGACAAAAATGTAGTTAAAATAACAAAAACTTTACCAAAACCTTTTTTATTTTTGTTGAAAAAAGTGGAGCCAAAACATTTCAGACTGCTGTACAAGACTCTATTATGCGGGCGTTCATGTTTGCGGTTGCCAGATATCAAGACCTAAAATCCCCCAATCAGAGCTTTTCCCAATCTGCGGAGGCACCGTGATCTGAAAACACCGACATACTGTACAAGTAAGCTGGACTTCAGCGATCTCCGTTTGAGGTATTCTGCTTAAATGAAAGTGTCATTCAGCCAGTTTGTGCTCTGTCATGGATCTCAACTGTATTGTTTGCTGATTGTAACGTTACTTACGCAACCTCTGTGCAGCAATAAGTCTTTTTGCCATTGTTTTAAAAGAGAAACATTAATGCAATTTAGTGGAGCCAAAACATTTCAGACTGCTGTACAAGACTCTATTATGCGGGCGTTCATGTTTGCGGTTGCCAGATATCAAGACCTAAAATCCCCCAATCAGAGCTTTTCCCAATCTGCGGAGGCACCGTGATCTGAAAACACCGACATACTGTACAAGTAAGCTGGACTTCAGCGATCTCCGTTTGAGGTATTCTGCTTAAATGAAAGTGTCATTCAGCCAGTTTGTGCTCTGTCATGGATCTCAACTGTATTGTTTGCTGATTGTAACGTTACTTACGCAACCTCTGTGCAGCAATAAGTCTTTTTGCCATTGTTTTAAAAGAGAAACATTAATGCAATTTGGAATTATTGGAATTACTATTGGGAAATTCTCTATTATAATATTTGAGAGTAGGTTTTTGTTACGCCATTTTTCATAACGTAGACTATATCTGAAGTCTTTGGTGTTTATTTAGCCTCTAATTGATATGCTGTTATAAATCTGTACATTAACGTTAGATGAGGTGAAATAAACCATGCATACAAGTCGATATTCTGTTGATTTGTGCTTATTGGTGAAAGAGCAACTTCTGATGAAATGTAAAAATAAATTTCCCAAATGACAACAATCATTGCAATTAAAATTGAGCAAAATAATATATTTTTTTCATCATTTTAACCATTATACAGTAAGACGAAAATGTTTGCACTGACTAAAACTAGACTAAAATTCTCAGACATTTAGTCGACTAAAACTTGACTAAAACTAAAACAGGACAAGTCGACCAAATATGATAAAAACGAAATGTTACATTTGACAGGAATAAGACTAAGACTAAATTAAAAATAACTGGCAAAATTAACACTATGCTGCACACTGGTGGTGGTTGAGGAGAGACCCCCTCATATGACTGTAAAGTGCTTTGGGTGTACAGCAATACACAATAAAGCGCTATATAAATGTCTCATTCATTCATTCATTCATTCATTCATATTCAAATTGTTTGGCTTCCCAAAACACCAGTGTGAATGTGATGTGGACTGAGATTCTGTCACAACTATATAGCAGTTTGAGTCCACTTTAAAGTCCAGCTACAAATCAATGCAAATTACTCTAATTTGGTCACTGAAAAGGGGTTGGAGCTCTTAAATCTGCTCTCAAAGTGCACATTTATAAAATACAACATTTTTGGAGCAGGTCCACCCTCTACAGTCTCACAAAATCCTGTGGCAAACCCTGGGTGTGCTGTTACTTTACGAAGTGACCAGAAGCACAAGAAGCTCCCAAATCCTGGCAATGTTAGTAAACAGGAACATCAATCTAGCAATGTTAGCAGACTCACCCCATCAACGGCCCAGAACAAGAAACTGCAGTGCAAAAAAACAAAAACAACTGTCGCAACTGCATGGTAAATGCCCTGCCAATCAACCAGAAGAGCCTAGCAGCCGCCTAAGTACACAAATCAAGTATTTGAGTAAAATTACAGATCCTTGAAAAATGTACTTAAGTACAGTACAGTAACAAAGTAAAAATGATTTGTTACTGTCCACTACTGCACTGAACAATATGCTAAAAAACATTTAGAAACCCAACCACTTAGCAACGACCCAGTACACTCTGGAAACCACCTAGCAACATAAAAAAACCATTAGCAACCACCAAGTACACCCTGGAAACCACCTAGTGTAATCTGGGGTTTGGTGTTTGGGTTTTGTTTCATGTTCATGTTTTCCATGTCTTTTATTTTGTAATTGTTTCATGCTGTCAGTGTCATGCTTCCCTTGCCCTCATGTATCTCTGCCTTGTGTATGTGTCATGTTCTGATTGGTAGTCTTAGTCATGTGTCTTGTTTCTCATTGGTTTGTTCATGTCATGTGGCCCTTCTTGTCTGCTATAAGTAGCCATCATGTTCCCATTGTGCCTTGTTGTGTATTGAAGTTGTAACCCGCTGTCGGTGAGTCTAGTCTGTTTGTGCCTCGTCAAGTCTGTTCATGCCTAGTTAAGTCTGTTCATGCCTCGTCAAGTCAAGTCAAGTCTGTGTCTCGGTTTATGTTTGTATTTTGGATCACGTCTGTAAATAAACTGCACATGGGTTCTTCACTACGCTCGCCTTCAGTGGACTGATTCGTTACACCTAGAAACATGACAAAAACCCTTAGCAACCACCCAGTACACCTGGAAACCACCAAGCAACATGAAAAAAAAAATCCCTTAGCAACCACCCAGTACACCCTGGAAACCACCTAGCAACATGAAAAAAAACCCTTAGCAACCACCCAGAACAACATGGAAACCACCTAGCAACATGAAAAAAAAACCTTAGCAACCACCCAGAACAACCTGGAAACCACCTAGCAACATGAAAAAAAAAATCACGTAGCAACCACCCAGTACACCCTGGAAACCACCAAGCAACATGAAAAAAAAATCCCTTAGCAACCACCCAGTACACCCTGGAAACCACCTAGCAACATGAAAAAAAACCTTAGCAACAACCCAACACCCCCT
>NW_015650715.1:88391-89330 GCF_001515625.1 Sinocyclocheilus rhinocerous
CCTGGAAACCACCTAGCAACATGAAAAAAAACCTTAGCAACCACCCAGTACACCCTGGAAACCACCTAGCAACATGAAAAAAAACCTTAGCAACCACCCAGTACACCCTGGAAACCACCTAGCAACATAAAAAAAAACCTTAGCAACCACCCAGTACACCCTGGAAACCACCAAGCAACATGAAAAAAAAAAACCTTAGCAACCACCCAGTACACCCTGGAAACCACCTAGCAACATGAAAAAAAACCTTAGCAACCACCCAGTACACCCTCGAAACCACCTAGGAACATGAAAAAAAACCTTAGCAACCACCCCGTACACCCTGGAAACCACTAAGCAACATGAAAAAAAAAATCCCTTAGCAACCACCCAGTACACCCGGAAACCGCCTAGCAACATGAAAAAAAAACTTAGCAACCACCCAGTACACCCTGGAAACCCCCTAGCAACATGAAAAAAAAACTTAGCAACCACCCAGTACACCCTGGAAACCACCTAGCAACATGAAAAAAAAAAAACCTTAGCAACCACCTAGCAACATGATAAAAAAAACTTAGAAACCACCTAGTACATCCGGAAACCACCTAGCAACATGAAAAAAAAACCTTAGCAACCACCCAGTACACCCTGGAAACCACCTAGCAACATGAAAAAAAAAACCCTTAGCAACCACCCAGAAGCCGCAGAGCATCACCCTAGCAATGGCCCACAACACTACTCACATTATCTTCACTAAATCCAGTATCTGTACTGTAGTGATCTAAACAAAACGTGTGCTTTTTCCAGAAGCCGTAAATTAGTCAAGAACGTCTCTAGGTTACGTATGTAACCATAGTTCCCCGAGGGAACGAGACGCTGCGTCGAGACCGCTTTGGGAACGCCCCTGCGTGACCGCGTTCTGAAGCACGTGTAAAATCAGACCAATGGAGTAGCGAGAAG
>NW_015650715.1:89935-106306 GCF_001515625.1 Sinocyclocheilus rhinocerous
GGACCAAAGCAAACAAACAGCTGATCTGCCTTACGCCACGGGGCAGCTCTGTGTGCGTAAGCGTCCAGTGCTCTAACTGGACAGAGCAGATTAAGCCTTCCTTGGCCTACTTCCTGGAACGGATGAGGACAGAATGCCTGAAGTACTATGGGTCATGGCGAAGAAGTGGGCACCTTAGGGGCATACCCGACCCTCAGGCAAAGGAATGCCCTAACCATGCCTGGAGCAAATTCCAGGCACGAAACAGAAAGTGCCTCGCTACTCCATTGGGCTGATTTGACACGTGCTTCAGAACGCGGTCACGCAGGGGCGTTCCCAAAGCGGTCTCGACGCAGCTCGAGTTCCTGAAGGGGAATCATCAGTTATGCCCAGACGTAAAGTGTGTGCGAGGCGGTGTAATAGAGTGTAAGGACGTGGAGAAGTGCTCATCTGAGAGGGAACTCTTTCATCACTGACTCTGCTTCTGAAGGATAGTGTGGGATCGTCTTAATCTTCCCTCTCCATTCGCTCGCATAGAATGGAAAAGGTGCATTTTGTCATCCGTTAGCTCTGAATGAACTGATTTTTTTCTCTGTAGAGGTGTATTTTTGCAGTGCCGGGTAAGTGGCACTGCCCGGCCAGTTCAAATATTTACTTACAGTGAAGTATAGCTTTATATAAACCATGTGCGGCTGCTCTAGCACACTGCAGCTCTATATTTAATCAGGCTGGGCTGGTCTGGATCAGGAAGAAAAACAGTTCAAATACTAGATCCTCATGACTGGCACAAGGGAAAACATTTGGTCAAGCAGCAGCAGCTTGAATTATCCATCCTGACATCAGGTGGCTGTTTGTAACACACAAAATTATGCATTAAATCAATTACGTGACCATTATTGATCAATGTGACAAAACCAGTTCATTCATAATAGTATCTACATCTGAATTAATTACATCAATGCTTGCTGATTAATCAACATTACTGTGACAGTAAAACAGGCAAAACGAACAGATTTAATTTCAATGAACACTGAATTTGTAGGGGTGTAACAATATTCAAACCGAACCAAAAAACCATGAAACGCCACCCTTGGTGATCTCATGGTACCAAACTCCCCCTGCGCAAATAATGAACCAGAGTGACAGCTTCTGCTGAATACACATCATCACTGGCTTTGCTGGTGACTGCGTCCCTGTGTCCTTCTGCAGCCACACAGCCAAACCTCTAGATGGCGACTACAGGAACAAAGCTCAGCAGAAGACGGCGTTTGTTCACCTCCGAGCAGCGGCAGCAGTGTAAACAAACAGAGGAGGGTTGGAAGCATTTAGTGGAATTCTCTCTTAAATGTCATGTTGCTATATTAATAAACAAATATATTATTACGTTTTGGGATTTCTAGATTCATTTCTGATTTGAGCTTTGCCCTGTTCGATCAGCCTCACCGCTCTCATTAGCAGCTTTAGCAATCAGACTCTGCTACATTCATTTCCAATGGATTTTACATTATGAAAAAATAATGAGCTGAAATCAATGCGATTGTTTCTATTTCACAAAGCTTGTTTTATCAGCAATCGAGTCCCAGTTAAACTTAGAAGACTTAATGATGCGCGTGCATGAAAAATGATGGAAATTTCCTGAGGCTCCAGTGAAACTCTGAACTGAACTGAGCTGACAGATCCATCAACAGATGCTTCCTCCAAACACAGTCATTCATCAGGAGCCGCCACACACATACACAGACACAGACACAGACACACACACACACAGACACACACAGAGTCAGACACACACTCACTCACACAAGCAAACACAATATGAAATATTATTAAAATTTAAAATTTCTATTTGAATATATAGTAAAATGTAATCTATTGCAGAATTTTCAGCATCATTACTCCAGTCTTTAGTGTCACATGATCCTTCAGTTGTTGCTGATCCTACATGAACTTTCTTTACAGTTTTTGCCTATTGCTTGAACACTATAGACAAATACAGGAAAAAATTTAATATTGTGAAATATTATTATGATGTATAACAACGTTTTTCTATTTTAATATACATTAAAATCTGATTTATTCCTGTGATGCGCAGCTGCATTTACAGCATCATCAGTGTCACATGATCTTCAGAAATCATTCTAATATGCTGATTTATTATCTTGTTGCTGATCCTACATGAACTTTCTTTACAGTTTTTGCCTATTGCTTGAACACTATAGACACATGCTTAGACCAAAGTAACAAAACTTGAAGCTTTTGTTACTATACTGATGAGCAGAAGAGACTTCTTTAAAAAACATTACAAGTCCCAAACTTTTGAACAGCAGTGTAAATATATAATATTTATTGTCTGACTTCACATTTACCTTGAATTTTATTTCAAGAACATTAAATGCAATGAGATGATAAGGAATCTCTTAGATTTACAGAAAAAAATAAATGACAATAGCGTGTTAGTATGTTCAGAAGACTGAATATGACCAGTTGACACTTATGTTGTGCTTTTGTTTCTATTTATTATCTATAATTTGTGATTTTACCCTGTCCTGCTGCCTTCAAACTGTGTTCCTTTTATGTTACAAGTGCTGTTTATAACATTTATATTTTTGGCACACAATGTAGAGCATACAACTAAAATATTTGTTCTTTAATAAATTAGCCCTGGCTGTAACATAGGTATTTCACCGTACCGAAACAGTGACGTCAAAACCACAATAAGTACCGAACCGTGAGAACCGTTACACCACTATGAATTTACACAACATGGTTTGTACTTAGATGGTACTTCATACTTTCCTCTGATGGCTTGAAAACTCCTGATTACAGATTGCAAGTAGATGTAGACCTTGAATAAATTGTTTCCTAAATAATTAATGTACAATTTTAATTTGAACTACATTATCTATAGTTGTGTAAACGCTTGAGCTGTGAAGAGAGGGCCTGTGAAACAGGAGCTGAATGTTAAGGAGGAGCCTGACGAAACAAACACAAAAACATGAAAGCTGAAGAGAGCTTATGCTGAGCCAACAGACTTCCAAAGAGCAGGATTAACTCGTGTTGAGAGGTGGACTTACTCACAGCTCAGCAGTAAAACAGCTGCTCAAACACACACACACACACACACTCACTCCCTTTAACACACTCACAATGAATCACCTGAACTGGAAAAACCAACAGTGGAAAATTTCCTGAGGCCCCAGTGAAACTCTGAACTGCACTGGTCTGACGGATCCATCGATAGACGCTTCCTCCAAACACAGTCATTCATCAGGAGCCGCCCCCCCCCCACTCACACTCACACACACACACACAGTCTCTCTCTCACACACACACACACCACACACACAGACACACACAGAGTCAGACACACACTCACTCACACAAGCAAACACAATATGAAATATTATTAAAATTTAAAATTTCTATTTGAATATATAGTAAAATGTAATCTATTGCAGAATTTTCAGCATCATTACTCCAGTCTTTAGTGTCACATGATCCTTCAGTTGTTGCTGATCCTACATGAACTTTCTTTACAGTTTTTGCCTATTGCTTGAACACTATAGACACATGCTTAGCGAGAACTTTGCCAGCATGGAGGCAGGGAGAGCAAGAGGTAGAGGAAGAGGAAGAGGAAGACAAAGAGAGAGAGGAGTAGGACATGGTCGAAGAGGCTATGATCCATGATCATTTTGTCATCAGAGTGACATTTTGACAAAAGATTGTTAGGTTTTGATGGCAGAGTTTCAATTCGACATAGATGTGAATGGTTTATTTCCCAGTAATTGCATACGTTTTTCGTATTTATACGCACATTTGACCTTCTCACGAAAACTTTCCGGCTAATTCACAACACGTGCGTACGCACATGAGCTTGTTCTTAAACTTGTTCTTCTGTTAGTGAATTTGGAGTCTTCTAAATGAGTGCCCGCATGCACGAGGTTAGTAATTAGCATAATACACGCCTAAACCAGCTCCATCTAAGGGCTTTCCGCAAAGCGGCACTCATCTAGAAAAAGACCATTATGGTACCGAAACAAAAGACAAAGAAAAAGAACTTTAACGATAATGAACGTGAGGTTTTGCTGTCGGAGGTGGAAGCCAGACAAAATGTGCTATTTAAAAGTGTATCCACTGGCGTAACGGGCACAGGTAAAAAAGAAGCATGGAATACGGTAACACAAGCCGTTAATGTGGTTTCACCAGAAATTCGGACGGTTGCCGAAGTTAAAGAAAAGTGGTTTGACATGAAGTTCGAGGCCAAAAGAAGAATTTCAGTTCAACAGAGGAAAAAAGACACGGGTGGAGGGCAGGGGGCACCTGATCTGTCTGCCTTCGATGAAAGAATGGCTGCAATTATAGGACAGTCAAGCTTGAGCGGCATTATAGAAAGGAGTGAGGGCAATTTGTGCCTACGCATGTTTAGTGAATGAGACCCACTGTTTTTTTTTCTTCCTAATATACCATATCTACGGTGGCTGAGAGAGCTCAATGCGCTGCAAATCAAAAAACACCTGCAAATTAAGAAAACATCTTCATCAAGTTGGCAACACACGCGCTGAAAATTCTCTACATGTGCGAACAGTTTTTGTTAGTGTTGTGAGAATTTGCAGCGTGTCTGTTGTCAACATGATGAAGATGTTTTCTTAATTTGCAGGTGTTTTTTGATTTGCAGCGCATTGAGCTCTCTCAGCCACCGTACATATCCCTACTTTAGGCCTCCCACAGAAAAATAACTAAGAATATGTAGATAAATAAGATGTGTGAATAGTGACAAAAAGTATTCAGAAGTGACAGTTGAGTTTTCTTTCAATAGAGTGAACATCGACAAGCTGCTCAAACAGCAACTGAATTGCACTACCTAAAACTCTGTGCATTATGTCTGTATTGTCTGTTAATTTTTGTATTGCACCTTTTGTGTCACTTTTGTTGAAATCAGCTGCGGGTCGAGCGTGTGGAGCATTATTTGTGTGACACAGGAGGTTGCTGTTCATGTAAAGCGTCACTTATTAGGCTCCATCTGCACTTCATTTAGGATCCTGAGGTAGAAGATCTGTCTGGGTTTTCAAGCAGAGCTGTGGTACCATCTGAGCCTTGCAAATTAGTCAGGTTTAATGAGATTAATCCAGGGGTGCCCAAACTCGGTCCTGGAGGGCCGGTGTCCTGAAGAGTTTAGCTCCAACCCCAATTAAACACACCTGAACCAGCTAATCAAGCTCTTATAGGCATACTAGAAACTTGACGGCAGGTGTGTTGAGGCAAGTTAGAGCTAAACTCTGCAGGACACCGGCCCTCCAGGACCGAGTTTGGGCACCCCTGGATTAATGTGTGCTTTGTGGAGCGCTAAAAGAAAACAGCTCCCTTGCAAATGCACTAATTTTCTAAGCTTTTCTGCTGCTCATAAATGAGCACATCTGAGCCAGAGAGGACTTTGTACATTCATAAAGGAAAAATGGCTGAAGATTCTTTCCCTCTGAGAGGATCTCCATTTGTCATCATGTACGTTGAGCTTCAAGCTCAGGTTCATATGAGGCGGGAGGAGAGAGACAGAGAGGAACACAGAGGAAAGACAAAAGCAGCAGCAGCGAGAGAGCAGCACAGGTCTCACACGCTGCTGCTCTTTTGTCTTTGTTTCTCAGAAGGGCTCTTCATGGAAGCTGAAAGATCAGCCATTAGACGGTCAGAGAAAGAGAGCATCCTCACACAAGAGCCTCCGACCTGTCAAAGGCAATTCTGTGAAGTACAGCCAAGCAACTGCCTCAAGGCATTATGGGATGTCAGTTTTTCCCAGTAACCTGACAGAGGCAAATATAGATTGCTTAGAGCTGAACTCTGCATTTCCCTTCATTGCAAACGTCACGTCACGAGAGCTCAACAAAAGGCCCAAGTTTCACGTCTGCTGCACAGATTTACTGCAGAAAGGTGAAAGAAGGCAAAACAGCACGTGTGCTACTGAAGGACGGAATTAAATCAGCCAAAACAGCGAATAACTATCACATGAGGAGTGTGTTTTACTGTTGCTTTTGTTCTGTGCAGATCAGTGCAGTTTTCTGCGTGTGCTGGGAATTCTTTCATGAACTCTGCAAATGGGGCAAATTCACTAAACAATGGTATGTCTGCTTGTAATTCACTAACTTCCTGCGAACTAGTGAAAGCATGTGCAATCAGTGCTGAAACAGCATCGCACCGTGAGTATTTATAGAGTCAGTCTCATTCATTTTCATGCAAATAGGCCTCTTTTCCATTTCAGTTAGACTCAGTACAGACTAGAGATTAAACTATCGATGAAATCACCAAAATTATCATGTTATCAGTATTGTAACGGTATTGTTAAAATGTGCTGGACATCTTCAAAAAGTACTGACACATAAATTTACAGCAGGCCATGCAAATTCGGTCCGTCTTTTGGCCAGACAAAAGCTGCACACAGGCTGAATGTACATGTGACTCTCTGACAGCAGGTGGCGCTCATGGAGCAGCAGAATTAGATCTGTTTCCCGTAACCTCCGTGCACAAAGCATTGCGATTAAGAACACTTCTTTACTAGGAATTAAATGGAGTGAAGATGAATTAGATTAACTGCATTAGTTAATTAGTCACTTTACAGCTGCTGCTATCATAAAACACAATCACTTGTAGGTTCAAAATTCTACACATGGCACATTTATTGTCCAACTATAAATATTTTAGCAAAACGTATATTTTAGTCATAATCTGTCTGTTTGACGCACATGCGAGTGGTGGTGCTCGTTCCCTGAAGTCTATGGAGTTTAGTGGAGAATCACATGCAGAAGACTCGTGCACTCCTGACAGCAAAATGGAAATATTTCCTTGACTTTCTAACATTTACAGATGGAGAATATACAGTGTTGTGCAAAAGACTCAGGCCATTAGTATTTTCACCAACCATAAAATGGTTTCTTTTGCTGTAGTGTCAGTAGAAAACATGACATGGTGACATGAAGAAACAGAAAACACTGAGACAGACTAAATCCTGAAGAACTGTGGCAACGTCTCCAAGATGCTTGAAGAAACCTTCCTGCAAAGCTACAGTGCTGTGAGAAGTTTTAGGCATTTGTGTAAAATGCTGTAAAGTGAGGATGCTAATGTCATAAATAGATTGAATTGATCAATTAACTTCCATTAACTAAATTGAATGTTGTGTATAAGGCCAGATCTCTCTGTGGAAGACATAATTATGATACATATAATGCATGTAACCTGTGCATCAAGAGAGAAAACTAAATATAAATAACATTTATTTTCTTTCTCTGTCACAAACAATGCAATATCAATATTTACCATTGCATTGCTTGTTTTTCCAGCTTCATTAAATAAGTTTGGTGTTATATTACTGTGGTATGCTTAAAGTGCATATTGCAGGTTAGAGACCCAGTGAGTCAATGTATAGAAAAATAATGTAGGAACTAGATTTTCTTTAGAATATACTATTAAATACGCTACTTGAGGCTTCTGGAGTCGTTTTTGTGAGAACATTTTACATCCGCATCTGAAAATCGCCAAAGATGCAGCCAAGAGTGGCCAGGATTATTCTAATAATAATTAAAGTTTACATTCTAACAATAAAATTTATAAATATTATTTTATATTAATTGTTCACGGACAAAAGATTGCGGCTGGTAATGCACTCACTCTATGGCTGAACACAGACCGGAAGCTTTTAAGTGGCCTGAGATTTCACGATTACGGCCATTTGAAAAACTCAGGATAAATAAATACTGTCCAGCACAAAGCAAAGTTTTAAGTAACAGTCGCATGTGCGCAGAGTAGTTTTGTTTTGTGTGAAAACATGGTGGAAAGCTGGGAGGTTTAAAAAGAGTGCTAAGAGAGTTATACACATGAATATATGAATAAATTAATTATATGAATGTACCTCTGAAGGATCTGCCTGTCAGAAAAGATTTGAAGACATTTATTTTCCATCTTCACTCCATGTAATTCCTAATAAAGAAGTGTTCTTAATCGCAGTGCTTTGTCCACGGTGGTCTACACAGCTCTAATTCTGCTGCTCCATGAGCGCCCCCTGCTGTCAGAGAGTGGAGTTACAGAGACTCACATTTACATTCAGCCTGTGTGCAGTTTTTATCTGGCCAAAAGACGGACCGAATTTGCATGGTCTGCTGTAAATGTTGACCAGTTGATGAAAAACAAGCTTATGTGGATTCTACACTATGACGAGTGGGGGCGGGGCTTAGCTTTGCCAAAACACACCTTGAAGAGTCTGAGGCAGATGAGACTAAGACTGAATTATTTGGCCTCAACACCAAGCGATACGTCTGGAGGAAATCCAATACAGCTCAGCATCCAGATAACCGCGTTCCTGCAGTAAAGCATGGAGGTGGTGATGTCCTGTTATGGGCTGTTTCTCTGCAGCAGGAACTGGAGCACTCGTCAGAATAGAAGGAAACATGGACGCGGCAAAATACTGTCAAATTCTTGAGGAAAATCTGCTGCCCTCTGCCAGAAATGGCCTCATCAGAGCCCAGACTGAAACCCCACTGAAAATCTGTGGAAGGATTTGAAGACTGCAGTCCACAAACACTCACCATCAGATTGAACTGAACTTGAGCAGTTCTGCAAAGAAGAGTGAGCAAATACTGCAAAGTTAGTAGAGATAAATCCTAGCAGACTAAAGGCTGTAATTAAAGCAAAAGGTGCTTCAACAAAATACTGACAGAAGGGATGATCCTTTTTCCAACTCAGTGATTCAGTTTTTTTTTTTCTCTGACATGTTGGTGTTTTATCTTTCAGTAGGATGTTATAAGCTGCACTGAGTAAATACAGCTGGATACAACTAAAACTGTGTCTTCCTTTCAGGCTGCAAAGCAACAAAATGTGATTATTTTAAAGGGGGTGATTCTTTTCTATACCCACTGTATGTGTACATATATTAGGGCTGGGTAAAAAATATAGATTTCTTGATTTTAATCAATTCTCATTTTTATGAAACAATATTGATTCTTAAATCCCAAGAATCGATTAGTCTAGCCTGTTTTCAGTTAATGAAGGGAACATTGTTGCGCCTCCCGTCCAATAAATCGTAATAAGCTTTGTGTTTTGTTACTTTTGATATGAAACAAAGTCTCAGCTTTCAAATTCTGTCCATTTTATTACAATATTCAAATATTAAATGCCGTTTTGGCGCTGTTTAATGTGGAGTGACAGATCGTCTCCTCAGCTTTAACAGCAGTAACAGCACGAAATAAACATGAATGAACATCCGAAGGTGTTAAAAGAAAGAGTACAGCTTACCGAAACCCGTCTCCTGTCTCATGTAATCGCTTGATCAGTGTTTCAAACGCAGAAAGACGACAATAGCTTAAACAGCGTGTCACGTAACGTCACATTTACCGCAGAAAACCATAAACTCATTAGTCAGCTAGAAAAAATGAACTCTAGAGAGGAGCATTTTACTAAATATATGCACCATATAACATATTCATTATAATTGTTACTGTTCTTCAGTATTCAATTTATGTTTGAATAAATCCGTCAAGTTTTTGTGACAATCACCATTTAAATGTTTATATTTCAAAAAATTAATTGGAGTAGAAATAAAATGATGTAATTTAAAATTAAAGTTAGTATTATAACTTTAATATTACAAAAACTTTATTCAGTATTTTTTACGTGTTTGTATACAAATCACCAAATTTCAACCTTCCATATTATTGACTCTCAGGTATATTTTACAGCATTGCTGAGATATTTTTTTTTTCCTTGAGAAAATTTGCCATGTCCTGTACCTGATATATATCCAAAATAATCCATATTGAATAGCATGCTTGTGAAGGATAATTGAATCAATTTGTGAAATTTGTGTCAAAACCCAGCCCTAATATATATATATATATTATATTTGGTCTGAACAAAAACAGCAGATGGGCTGAATGAAAGGGCAAATTAATTCATTAGACGGCGGTTATGGAAAAGCAGAAATACAGCAGTTAGTCCAGTACACAAGAGCATTACACAAAGTAAAAACTCCTCGAATCAGCCTGAATCAGGTGAGTGGCCTATTTCAATGTCAGAAAGGTGAAGGCGACGAGTCTGCAGGTCTGACTTCTGCATGTGTGGTTTAGTAAAGCAGACTTTCGTCATGTTTCAGAGATTATTCAGGTGTTGCTGTGTCAGATAACACTGGTCTGCTGCTTCCTCCACTATACAGAGCTCTGTACCTCACAAGATCTCTAATGTGCTGGAAAACTGTACTCCGCACACATGCTGGGGGCGTATTTGAGTGAGCATGTTACAGTCAGAGTACACGGTATATATTTGGTCTGAACAAAAACAGCAGATGGGCTGAATGAAAGGGCAAATTAATTCATTAGACGGCGGTTATGGAAAAGCAGAAATACAGCAGTTAGTCCAGTACACAAGAGCATTACACAAAGTAAAAACTCCTCGAATCAGCCTGAATCAGGTGAGTGGCCTATTTCAATGTCAGAAAGGTGAAGGCGACGAGTCTGCAGGTCTGACTTCTGCATGTGTGGTTTAGTAAAGCAGACTTTCGTCATGTTTCAGAGATTATTCAGGTGTTGCTGTGTCAGATAACACTGGTCTGCTGCTTCCTCCACTATACAGAGCTCTGTACCTCACAAGATCTCTAATGTGCTGGAAAACTGTACTCCGCACACATGCTGGGGGCGTATTTGAGTGAGCATGTTACAGTCAGAGTACACATACAGTATCCAGTCAATACTGTAACATTTGAGAGTGAATCTCAGAAAACATGACCGAGGCACATTTCATGCAATATTTTGAAGAAATTAGGAACATAAAGCTGTTTTCAAGATAATTATATTATACAATGCAAAAAAAAGATATACTATTTACACTATAAATTTCATCTGCCTTTAATTTGTCTAAATCTGGTGGAATCCAGAAGAGTTCAGGGGGCATCTGACTAAACTGTGTTTTTCCTGAAATCTGGCCCTGTCTGTCCATCCCACTCAGTGATTATGTGTGGATTAAGGCTCTGACTCCTGTCATGTGAAACTCATGAAACAAGAACAGGAGCTCCACACCAACATGAAGCACTGCAATGGACCAGGGCCTGAAATTAGTTTCTGAAAATGAGGAGAACTACCCCGTTATGTGAGACCGACCCAATCTCATGAGAAAACATAGTATTTTACAAGGTGTCAATTTCGTATGGATTTGTACAATGTTATGCATGATTTTTTAGGAACAAGTAAGCATGAAGGTCTAGCCCTAGACCCAACCCTCAGTGGGGCGTGAGCAGATCGTACAAAAACATATGAATGAGATCATACTAACCGATATGAATTAGTAATTGTACAACATGGTCATATTTTGTACATGCAATGTAGGTAGTTATATTGTAAATGGAAAAAAATAATAATAATAATTTAATTTCAACAAATTTACGGTCAATAGAGATGCTGCATCTGTTGTATCCCCCATGTTTTCTGACTAACATGCCTCTGAAACTCAGTTCTGAGTGTCCCACTTCTGTTCAACTCATAAACACAGTCTTTCCTACAGGAATGCAATAGCCTACATGCGGAGCAAGGACTTTTGATTGTGAACTTTGAATTCTTTTGTCTAAAAATTGAAATCAAGCTGGAAAAATGTAAAAAAAAAAAAGTTCAATCAGATAAAGTTTTGTGTGGTTCGCCAAACCTTATCAAGCGCTCACTGTGAAATGAGTTTCGATTCATGCCTTTGGTTTGGTTCACTGTATTATTATTTTACACACTCAAGATATATACTGTGCAGTCAAGTGATTGTGTCAGATGTGTGCTGAGTCGATGAAGAGTGAATCACTAGGAACTTGTGGATCGCGAATCAATGTGTGTGGGAATTTCCTGCATTATAATCATGAAACTTGCATGAATGAGTAAAACTATGCATAATATGAGAAATTCAGTCCGTGCTGGACTGAATGAGACTGTGATTGATGGAGCTTCTTTACGCTGTGATTATGTATTCATCCCTTCAGGGCTTGTTCATGCACAGCTTCAGTCACAAACACATTTACACTCAATAAACAAACTATACTGCCTCCCGTCCCAATAACCACGAGTTCAATCAGATAAAGTTTTGTGTGGTTCGCCAAACCTTATCAAGCGCTCACTGTGAAATGAGTTTCGATTCATGCCTTTGGTTTGGTTCACTGTATTATTATTTTACACACTCAAGATATATACTGTGCAGTCAAGTGATTGTGTCAGATGTGTGCTGAGTCGATGAAGAGTGAATCACTAGGAACTCGTGGATCGCGAATCAATGTGTGTGGGAATTTCCTGCATTATAATCATGAAACTTGCATGAATGAGTAAAACTATGCATAATATGAGAAATTCAGTCCGTGCTGGACTGAATGAGACTGTGATTGATGGAGCTTCTTTACGCTGTGATTATGTATTCATCCCTTCAGGGCTTGTTCATGCACAGCTTCAGTCACAAACACATTTACACTCAATAAACAAACTATACTGCCTCCCGTCCCAATAACCACGATGACTGATATTACAATCAATACTGAACACAGCACCCTAGAAATCACTTTGCTGTCTGTATAGAGCTGATGAGCTGTTACTGAGGCACCTTTAACACTTTAACTGCTGTGGAGGATTCAGGCTCATATTTGTTGTCATTTCATGTCACTGAAAAGGTAAAAAAAAAAGACCAATCGATGACAAACTCCACCTGGTCAGTTCCTTCAGGGCATAAACACAGTGAATGTACAGTGGCCACAAAACGCCACTTGATTGGTTCTGAATAAATCCTTAATCAATGACAGACTGCAGCCACACAATGATCAAATCTCGCACACCGCTAGCATTGTCACTATCAGTGTCGTCTCTCTTCCAGTGTCATGAACTGAAACTCAGGATCACCGTGTGCTGGATAAAGCAGTCTTCAGACAGGACTCAATATGACCATTAATAAAGAGTGTGAAGTGAGAACTCAATGTACAGACAGTGATCTACATACACATCACTAATCCAGAGTCTAATGAATTCACTGAGGAGTCAGACAAAAGACCAATATTAGCGTAATTTAACATTTCCAGGAAACAGGGACAGAGCATTTGTGAAGACGTGTGTCCAGTTTCCTCTAATTACATCTGTCAAATGTAATGAGTCTATCAGAGGCCATTACAGAGCCCTGCAGAAAGTGCTTCTGTGAATTACCATGTGTTTGAGTTTGACTTTTACAGCACACAGTAATGGTTGTATAAAGCGTCACAGAAATCTCTCTAAATGGACCTATGCAAAGCCACGCTCATGATTAGCATGAAGCTAAAAGCGCTCAGTACAGCACATGTGTGTGTGTGTGTGTGTGTGTGTGTGTGAGTAACATGGCCGCTGACACTCATGACCGCTGATTACTTATGACTGACATTTAATTCTAGATTAAACAAACCAGTTCATTCTCTATGAAAATCAAAGACATCGCATCAATGATGTTTTAAAGTCAGCATGAAACAACATTCAAAGCCATTTTAGAGACAAAAGTGATGGTCAGAAGAACAGGGACGTCGTTTTAGAAGGAAAGCAAGTTGTTAGTTTAATGAATGATACTAATTGACCCAAAAATGGAAAATGAGCTGAAAATGTGCTCATCCTCAGGGCATCCGAGATATAGATGAGTTAGTTTCTTCATCAGGTTTGTAGAAATGTAGCATTGCATCAGTGTCTCAGCAATGGATGCTCTGCAGTGAATGGGTGCCGTCAGAATGAGAGCTGATAAAAACATCACAATAATCCACAAGTTGAGCACGGCATGAACTTATGTCCCATTATATTGTGTAGTAGTATAAGTAAGACTGGTTCATTTGAGAGAATATTTAGTTCAGGAGGTTCAAAAGACTGATTCACTCAACATTTGAGTCACCATGCAGTGGTGTTCCCAGAAGTGCCTGCGCAGCATGGTCTGTGTAATGAGAGAAATATTTCACTAAACGCTGCTGTTTAATGACTGAGTCAGACATTAGGATGTTCATTAGTTTAGTGTGTTCAGGCACATCTGATGCTGTCATCTGGATTGAGATCATCAGGTTTTGCACAAGATAACATCAGTGTCTCAGCAATGGATGCTCTGCAGTGAATGGGTGCCGTCAGAATGAGAGCTGATAAAAACATCACAATAATCCACAAGTTGAGCACGGCATGAACTTATGTCCCATTATATTGTGTAGTAGTATAAGTAAGACTGGTTCATTTGAGAGAATATTTAGTTCAGGAGGTTCAAAAGACTGATTCACTCAACATTTGAGTCACCATGCAGTGGTGTTCCCAGAAGTGCCTGCGCAGCATGGTCTGTGTAATGAGAGAAATATTTCACTAAACGCTGCTGTTTAATGACTGAGTCAGACATTAGGATGTTCATTAGTTTAGTGTGTTCAGGCACATCTGATGCTGTCATCTGGATTGAGATCATCAGGTTTTGCACAAGATAAATGCTGTAATCTGCACGCTTATAGTGCTCCCTTGATGAACTGGTTTAGCTGCTAGTTGTTAGTAGCTCTGCCCAACACTGCTTTACAGAATTTCATTTCACAGTTGAAAATGATCTCTTATTTCATGTTTTTTTTTTTCAGAAGTGTATTATTTGTGTCATTAATTTTTCTTGCAATAAAGAGCTCGATTATATCTTATAAACGTAGTTTGTAAGGTGGGTTCGTGCCACATTCACAAAGCAAGATACCTAAAAATAAACCCAACTGAAAAACAAAATATTTGCTTGATTTATGTTTACTATTATCATCATCACTGCTCCATTAAAAAAAAAAAGCTTAAATAACATCCCACATTAAAGAACAATTTTAAAATAAATAGCATTCTTTATTTTTATTAATTTATTTAAAGGGGTCATATGATGCTGCTAAAAAGAACATTATTTTGTGTATTAGGTGTAATGAAATGTGTTTATGCGGTTTAAAGTAAAAAAAACACATTATTTTCCACATACTGTATAGTATTTGTAATTGAAATGTAAGTTTTGCAAATAAATAAATGTTGGTTTCCGTGACACACCGCTAACAAATATCGTACATGTCTTGTGTTTATATAACAGCTGACTTTCAGATTCCCCTTATTATGATTTTAATCCAGTTAAATTTGACCATTTATCAGATGTGGCTGACTCTAAAGAGCAGACTGCGCTCTCATGTGTTTGATGAGACGCTCACGGTCTGCTTCGCCTCGTTCTGACGTCGTTGGACAGGGTT
The DNA here is from genome assembly GCF_001515625.1 of Sinocyclocheilus rhinocerous. Taxonomy (NCBI): domain Eukaryota; kingdom Metazoa; phylum Chordata; class Actinopteri; order Cypriniformes; family Cyprinidae; genus Sinocyclocheilus; species Sinocyclocheilus rhinocerous. Next base: position 105,138 of record NW_015650715.1, read on the forward strand.
TTTCTGCTGCTCTGTGAAAGGAGCTGGTCATTGTGCAGGGGTTTGTCTTCAGTCGATCACAGGTATGCTAGTGTGATGATGAGGCAGCATTATCTGATATAGTCGAGAGGGATGCAGGCCTCTCGTGAGTTACTGATGCTGGGAATCCCACATCATGTTATTGATTCAGCAGCACACGGTATCTTCTAGCACAGTCCTCATATAGAGGCAGGGCTCAATGATTTCCACAGCGCGGAAAACTGAACCGCGGAATCCAGTCATAAAAACAGAATTACTGTATAATGCAGAATGTTATGGAACTTGGCATAATTTCGATGGTCTGTACCCTTAATCAAACGGTGATCTGGATGAGAGCACAGAAAGACTGCTGTGTAAGTCTGCATGCTGTGTGTGTCGGCTTGCTCTACTCGTCTGCATCTCATCTCATAACTTCATCTCCAGAGTCACTTCAGCAGCTTCACACCGTTTGCTTTGAGAAAACTCTCAGCAGATACACACAAAACCTCACTGATCTTCACTATGACCCGTCAAAAGAATTAACTTCATGAACAAGTATTAACTTGAACAAATTATGACAAATATATAACTATTGAACAGGAGAATGCACTTCTTGGAGTAATGATAATAATAAATTGTATTTTATTTTATATAGCGCCTTTAAAAGTTACTTCTCAAAGCGCTTTACACTAAAAAGGATACAAAGTTAAAAAAGAAAAATAAGGACAAAAGGACAATGGTAACAACTAAAAAACACATCAAAAACAGCAGAAGAGAGAAACAATACCCCCCCCCCCCAACAAAACGAGCAAATCACAACTAAGCAAGTCTAAAAAAGTGAGTTTTAATAATAATAATAATAGTGAAGTTTATTAAAAATATAATTTTTAAGGAATATCACAATTTGTCTTTCATGTTTTAATTTTAACAGTAAACCTCTGATGTACAGGACTTTATTTGGCAAAAAATGAAAGGAATTGTTCAAATTTTATTTGATTACTGTGGCGAGGGGGGCGTGGGAAGGCGAAAGGCTGCAGCGGGAGAAAGGGTTTGGAGACGAGCGGTGAGTAATGCGCCCCCATGAACCCTACAGCGGGGTGGGGTCTTCCAGGGTACCAGACCGGGGGCACGAGGGGGCGTAGCGGAGAGCGCAGGAGCCGCCGTTCCATCGC
>NW_015650716.1:0-199 GCF_001515625.1 Sinocyclocheilus rhinocerous
ACCTTCCCCAGCTCCACCTGTATAGATCTGCTACGGGTTATTTTAGATGTTTTTTTGCAGCAGCAGCAGCAGTATGTCTTAAATACTCACGGCACCGTATCGCCGTATGCATTGGCAGTAGCGAGTTCCTGTACTTGCTTGCAGCAGCAGCAATAATCTACAACTACAGCAATAACCAACAGCAGCAGCAATTCAGCAG
>NW_015650716.1:397-540 GCF_001515625.1 Sinocyclocheilus rhinocerous
AAAAGCTCTACCTCCTTTAGTGGACTTTGCTATCCTAGGTACTACCAAAAGTCCAGAGTTTTGCAACCTTAGGGAGCAGGATGGATTATAGCGTGGTTGAAGACTAGTTAGGTACGAAGGAGCTAACCCATTAAGGGCCTTAT
>NW_015650717.1:0-4386 GCF_001515625.1 Sinocyclocheilus rhinocerous
ATGTTAAACATAGAAGACAAAACGCTTCTACATACAACTCTACATGATAGCAGGCATGCTTATAACAATAAGCAGAGTTAATCAAAACCTGTACTTTTCATTGCACATTACATTATAGCTGAGTTTGATAAAAAGTTAAAACTACTAAGAGATTATACACAAATAAGCAAAGTAAGTGTCTAAAATAAAGGTTTATTGTTAGGTATTCGAATGTAAATTTTAACCTGTCATAGTGACCCATGATAAAAAAATTCTTCCGTGAACAAATAGTTTTTTATAATAGACAGTCTGCGTGATCAACATATAATGTCTCATATCACTACACAAGACCACTCACAACTAAATTTTATTTTAAATTTTTTTTAAAACAAACAAACAATAGAACCCTGCCCAAAACACAATAGAAAATGTAATGGATTTATTCCCAGCTAAAACAAGACGTACCGGTTACGTAATGGATTGGTACTTTTTGGTAATTTCACTATTTACCAGCTGGCAACGTAGCTGGCACGTCCTAGGCACGTAATGGTATTACCAATAAAATTATGATTAATATTAATGATTTACATGCCGCTTAATATTTAAATATGCTTATTTAAACGTTTTTAGTCTGGACATCTTAAATCTGTCGCTTAAATAACCCAAGAGAGACTTAATACGCTACATGCAGACAGCTCTGTGCTGTATGGGAATGTAACTGCGCGGCTGTTCAGGACAGCGTGTTCACAGCTACTGTGGGTTAACAAATTTACATTAGTAGGCTATTCTTATGCTTGGCTTCACAGATAGCAACAGAGTCTGGGCCAAATCTGGTTTACATTCACTTCTGGCTTTTTTCAGTCTTGATTGCAAATGTTTTTTTTTTTTTTTTGTACGATGGATCATCAAAACAAAAATCAGGCGTGTGTATTTATAACATCAATTACTAGGCCTACATTATTTTTTTCAGAAATGGAAGTAACTTAAAATGTTATTGTGTGTTTGTAATTGTAATATTTTTATCTATAGGCCTATACAGCAAAACTACAGAGCTTCCAGTAGGTTATTTTACGGAGCTGTAAACACGGGAATCTCCGACCCCATGCAATCTTTGACGGACACCCAATTCATATATCAAACTATAGGCTATAAGTTATTAAATTGTACATATAGGCTATATATCAGATTATTTTATTTACAAGTTTCATGTTTGCGTTTATCCCGTTTCCCCCCCGTTGCATCTGAAAATTACTTTCAGAAACATTTTTTTTTCAAAGCAGACCCCCCAAATAGTGTGGCCCCCCCCTGCCTGTGATCAGAGTGCTGTTAATTGCTGCCTGATTGTTGCATGCAAAGTTTGCATTTGGAGCGCTTGGAGCGCTCATTAGATCAGTGGGCTCTGTCAGTGCTTTGGCAAGGTAACACTTTTTTTTTGCCATGCAATAAAGCTAAGTTCAAAGGCCAATTTAAAATATTGGTACAGTAAATAAAGTGCACAAAATCAGTATTTTGTTTAGGCAGTATTTGTGGCACTTTTGTGGCACACTTGTCCAAATATTTGTGGCAGATTTGTCCAAAAGGTGTGCGTTTTTTGCGCCAATGCATTGTTAAAGGATCAGCGTGTCATGTAATATTCCCATATAAACTTTAACATCCAATTAAAAAATATTTGTATAGTAAAATTCGCTAATTCACGAGATCAATACATCCTTTATTAGACCGCTTTGTCGAGTTAAATGCATCCTTACGGAGGTGTCAAAATGCTGAATCAATTCATTCACTTCCAACAGCGCTTAATGGGAGCAGCGTCATAGAGGACAGAGCGTCACGTTATTTAAAGGGGACATTAACGCATTAACGAGTAGCAAATGATTAAGTAGCTGCATTGGTTACTTTTATGCCACTGATAAAGCTTTTATATGTAGTTTGGGGTAACAAAGGGGTTTTATAGGTTTGACTGAAATAATAATGCAATAACTGACACTTTAAATCAATGTTTCAAGAAACAACAACAAAAAAATGGAACAAAAAACAGATAAAGACAAAAAAGTAGCCATTGATAATATCTAAACAATATGTAGTAGTATAGTATATAGTATCCAAATCAAAATGTAATAAAATTAATTTATGTGTAAATTATGTGCAATGTCTTAGCCACTAGGGATTGTTACATAGGGCTATACAGGCATCTAGTGGCAACACAATGATATTACAGATACTAAATTGTGCAAAATGTTTATCTTAACAGTCAATTTACAAATAATGCATTCAGATTTGTGGAACTCAATGCACTGAATCTCCACAAATTAGTGTCGTTACTATGACAACCAATCTGAATGTGACAAGCAACTGGTGTCTGAAAAAAATTATATATATATATATATATATATATAACTAAGAGATTATACACAAATAAGCAAAGTAAGTGTCTAAAATAAAGGTTTATTGTTAGGTATTCGAATGTAAATTTTAACCTGTCATAGTGACCCATGATAAAAAATTCTTCCGTGAACAAATAGTTTTTTATAATAGACAGTCTGCGTGATCAAAATATAATGTCTCATATCACTACACAAGACCACTCACAACTAAATTTTATAAAAAAAAGAAAAAAAAGAAAATGTAATGGATTTATTCCCAGCTAAAACAAGACGTACCGGTTACGTAATGGATTGGTACTTTTTGGTAATTTCACTATTTACCAGCTGGCAACGTAGCTGGCACGTTCTAGGCACGTAATGGTATTACCAATAAAATTATGATTAATATTAATGATTTACATGCCGCTTAATATTTAAATATGCTTATTTAAACGTTTTTAGTCTGGACATCTTAAATCTGTCGCTTAAATAACCCAAGAGAGATTGAATACGCTACATGCAGACAGCTCTGTGCTGTATGGGAATGTAACTGCGCGGCTGTTCAGGACAGCGTGTTCACAGCAGAGCTGCGTCTGACAGGAGGACCGATCGTTCCTCCGAAGTGAGACATGGTTTAATTTCACAACTGTTGTTTAATACTTGTGAAAACTGAATTTAAAATTAAATGTTTACTTGTAGTCTGACAGAATGACGTCTGACAGCAGTAACAACGCTTTTTTTCAGGGGCTTTTTTTTTTCATCTGACAGGAAATTTCGTTTTATCAGGTAAGACTCGGTAGGCTACTTCTTAACAAATAAACGACTTTTACGAAAATAAATTAGCATAAAGTACATGAAAAGATTGTTTTAGGTTTTATTTAATTTAATTTTATTATTTTTAAGGTACACAGCACTGGTGGCGGTTGGAGTAACCATAGCAACCTGGAGACAGAAGAAGACATAACTCCGGCTCTCCAGTACGTTACTGAGTAGGGCTGCAACAAACGATTATTCTGATAATCGATTAATCTGACTAATATTAGAACGATTAATCGACCAATCGTCGATTATTTCGCTGATTAATCAGTAGACATTTTTCTGATTAGGCCTATTCATCTTTTGCAATTATTTAAAATATTGAGTTATACATATTCTAACAAATAAATTAAGGTAATCACTTCAGCTTTTGAAAGTCATATTATTTGATTACAGTTATACAATTAATTTATACAAATAAATATTTTTGCACACAAAATGAGATGGCAGATAAACTCTTATTCACCATTTAATTAGCTATATGAGAAAGTAGCTGAATGACACATCGTTCTGCCTAAAATATATTTTTGTAAGTCATATGGATAAGAAACAAAATAAAGGTTAAGTGATAATACGTTTTATTTTTGGATAAACTATTTTATTCACAACAATCTCTCTTAAAATACCTTATAGGGTTATGATAATCAAAACAGTCCTGAGCTAGATCAAGCTTTTATCTCTGCAAACCAAACTATCCCTTTAATTAAACCTTTTTCCCCCCACTAATACAAATATTTTATCATTAGCTAGCTCCACACTGGAGAGCTGCTTTATAACAGAAAATCAAGTTGTAATTCTAACTGAAAGCGACACCGACTCTGTTTTTTCATGTTTAATAGTGTAAAGCTGCTTGATTTAAGGCTATCTATTGCATTAAGTACTAAATAAATAAACCGTGACATGACGTGACTGGACTGGACTTTACTGGAGTACCAAACTGCAGAGCTCGTGCAAACATTGCTGTAATCAGATGCGTTTTAAAATCTCACAAATTTTTGCTCACTCGCTGTATTTTTGATTTTACAGTGGGGTAATTTTGCTGCAGTAGCACGAGATAGCTTGATTTCAAACTTTGAATTGAATAAAAAATGACAAGTAAGCAGTCAGTAATAAAATAAGAACAAAAAGAAATTACTAATGATAGCACAAATAAAAAATAACGACAGGCCTAAAAATGAAATAAATTGCTTTTTAGTTTTTCAGGTAGGTCTAACAGTAGGGTTAAAATATT
>NW_015650717.1:4772-8234 GCF_001515625.1 Sinocyclocheilus rhinocerous
TCAGACGCGGGCCGGGCCTCGGGCCTGTTTTAGGCTTCTCCTTATTTTCATATTTGAGACATCCATCAATTAGTGATAAAAAAAATTGCAGCGCTAGTGGAAACAACACGAGACCGTGCTGCCGCGACTGTCAAGAGCAGCTCGACGGTGTTCAGTGTCCAGCAGCAGCAGCATGCCGCGTGCCGTCAGCGCAGCTGAACAGTTCTGCTTTCAAATGCACGCAATAGGCTTAAGCTTGCCTCAAAGCACAGGCAAAAGTAATTACCATGAACGTCAGGGGGAAATTTTAAGGAGATATTTGAATTATCTACTAATAAACGAGTGTTTTCTGAGTCGGTGTGGCAAGGATGAAGTTGCTGATCCTGACTCGCCATCTCCTCATTAGACGTGTCTTTAGAGATAAGTTTCCATTTTACGGATTATGATTATGATTATAATGAAATAGTTTTTGTTTTTGATTTGTTTTATTTCGTTAAGTAGTCATTTAAAGCTCTCTATAGATATATTTATCATGTCTGTATGTATTTACTGAGTTTCGGTTCGTTTTTGTGAAGCACTCCTGTTCAAGAAGAGACGGCAGAAAGCGCACCATGTTTGATTTCTTTATTTTATAAAAGCACAAGGTTTTGTTGATATTGTGAGTGCATAAACGAAATATAATATCTTTGCCATTACATACAAAACTTAGCTATTTTAATATAGCTGAAACAGTAGTAGGCTATAAGCTGTTTTGGGAGAAGGGGGGAAAAAGACGGGCTCGGGCCGGTAATTCTTAGAAGCTGTCGGACACGGCCGGACTAGGGCCTGAGCTTCTCGGGGCCGGGCTAAGGCCTAAATTTGAGGCCCATGCAGGGCTCTAAAGAACGGTAAATGAGTGGAGCGCTGAGCGGAGCGCACACGCATAGGGCGGGATAATACGCAGAGCCTCACACAAAGTGAAAGTGAAACCAGAGCGGTGAACTAATTTTCGGCAGCCGGAATTTCGGTGCATCTCTAATTATTGGCACATCAGAAATGGATATTATATCATAGATGCTTTTTTGAACATTTTAGCAATTTAAAAATATTAAAAAGGGATTTTTTTACACGGCACCCGGTTGGGTAACACTGCATTAGGTCATATGAGATCAAACGACTACTTGTCAACAAAAATATTTGTCGACAACTTTTTATTGTCGACGTTGTTGATAATGCCGACTAATCGTTTCAGCCCTTTTACTGAGAGTACTGTAACAATCACATTAATAATGTCTTTATCTGAAGTGTTTTTATAATTTATGCTTCTGTAGGCCTAATTATTTAATATATGTCTTGATATGCGCGATATAGTTATGTTTTAAATAACTAAGTTAAGCGTCAGGAAATACTTTGTTGTTCATTTGAATGTTTCTGTTTGTATACCGTTTTGAACGCGGTTTGATATGTTGCTGTTAATATGTTGCTTTTATAGTAAATGAAAAGTATTACAACTCTGAGTCTGTGTCATTCATATGTTATTAAAAAGTTTCTAAAATAGTTATGGGAAAATAAGGACAAGTTAAATTGCTGCATGTAGGCTACTGCATGTCCACCCAAAGAATATTAAATAAAAAGAAAATTAACTGGTTACCAACCATGGTTTTAATGAAAAAAAAAAAAAAAAAAACAACGGTTTATAATGGTATAGAAATTGGAAACCATTAAATTTTCTATTGTGTTTTGGGCAGAGTTCTATTGATATATAATGTGCAATGAAAAGTACAGGTTTTTATTAACTTTACTTATTTTTATAAACACGCCTACTATCATGTATGTAGAGTTGTATGTAGAAGCGTTTTGTCTTCTATGTTTAACATTTTTACGAACAGTGCAAACAAAAGGGCACATTTTTTCACATTAAAGTGCAAAACGAGCTTCTCTCACTATGAGTTTAACGCAGGCTAGGGTTAAACCTCTCCAGCTGTCAGATGCATGCTCTGACACGAGCACTGACGCGCGAGCGTACATGGGTCCATTCTTTCAGTTACTGTACATACTGCTGCAGTGCACAGAAATTACTACCTGCATATTTACATATGGTTGGCAGGGCGTAGCTTGTGGGATTAAAGAATTTTACTAAATATTTATTTATAACGTTTTTTCTATGAAGTAAAAATGCATATAATGTAGTTAATAATACATGTAAAAGTTAATACGTAAAAGTTAATACATTTTAAATTGTTATTGTAAGTAAATTAATAAATCAAAACAAATAATTCACTCCTTGATTTGATTAATAAAAGCCTCCTTTGAGGTCGTTTTGACAGACATGTTTATTGTGCATTTTAAACGTGTTTATTGCTAAGTTTAGTGTGGCAAAATAGAAGCGCAGCTGTAACGTTAATTCGTGGGCAATGTATGTGGTTACCACGACAACCTCACGCACTTGCCACTGCTCTATGTGAATGTGAAAATGTAGATCTACTATAGCAAAACTAAAATGTGTTTAAAAGTACGTCTGACCAAATCCACCGGTTCGGTTTGGCACCCCCAAGCTCAAATGTCAAGCTACGCCTTGGCACACGCCACTGAAAACTGAAAACTGATGTGTCATTAAAGATAGCGGTCTTGTGCTTAAGATGTCCTTAATGTGCTATACCACCACTGGTCGCCAGAGGCTGCAGCTGAACTTCCGGTGGACTAAAACGCTGTTCATAAAAATACTTTATTTTTCGTTTTGGTTTTATTGTATATTTATTTGATGCATTTAAAGAAATATTGAGGAAAACAAACCAAAAATATGTCTCAGATTTGTTTTTTATGTTCATGAATATGGTGGAATATGTACAAAACAAAAACGAACGGTTTAGGCCTATTCGTTTTTCCGTTTTGAAAACAAAAACGAATAAAGGAATTATCCGAAGGTGTATCATTCGTTCATTCGTTTTTTGATTTAATATTGAAAGTAAGTAAATGAGAAAACAGCTCCTTTTTTTTCAAAAAAACGAAAAACGAGAATTCCGCTTAAAGGGGTCATATGATGCGATTTCAATTTTTCCTTTCTCTTTGGAGTGTTACAAGCTCTTGGTGCATAAAGAAGATCTGTTCGTTTTTCGTTCAGGGGTAGAAAAATGAATAAACGGGTTGAATATTCGATTTCTACACGTGGGCGGGAATTAAACGCCCCTTTCTGCTGATTGGTCAGCCGAAGATCAAACCGTGCCGTCATCAGGGCAAGTTCAAGCTCAAACCGGTGTGCACCGTTTTGCTTACGGTTTCCGGTTTGAACCACATGTTTCCTGGAAACGGTGTGCAAGTCTAAATACTGATTAATGTAACATAAAAAATACTATACATATTTATTTATTTTGCTATTGTATTATGGAGTGACACTTTAATAAACTTTTCTATACCCCTCTGATTATATAATGGTAAATATTACAATATCATAGCACAGCAATGATCAGCAATAATGATAAGCCTAATACTCACAATAAAAAAAAA
>NW_015650717.1:9199-9687 GCF_001515625.1 Sinocyclocheilus rhinocerous
CATCAGTTCTTCTGCAGTATCATGCAGCAGAATAATAGTCCTCCACTGCTGCAGTTGTATGGATTCTTAACGGCATTTATTGCAACTACATTTCATATTTTTTCATCAAACAAACAGGCTAATGAATAGCTCGACACAACTCATACCGGGGCAGAGTCTAGACAGGGCTTTCTTCTGTGTAGATATAAATTCTATTCTTTGCATTAGCTGGGCATGGCAGGGTATGATATGACAGCTGTCATAGCCTACCCTGATCACCCAGTAAGTCTGTTTGTTTAATGAATGAATGAATTCATTCATTAATTCGTTTCAAAATAAATATTTTAAACACTAAGACAAAAAGGAAGGAATAATAAATTGGCTTGGGTATATATAGGCCTATAATGTTTACGCAAGAACTGTCATTTTGACTGACAACCGGAGAACAACCAACATTAAATAGCCTACTGTTAGAGTTATATAATGTAGTCTTGTGTTTTATTAAAATT
>NW_015650717.1:9727-10045 GCF_001515625.1 Sinocyclocheilus rhinocerous
CGAATACTTGTCTTTTAAAAGGCTTCATTTAGATTATTTGACGTTAAATGCATCATATAAGTCACTTTGGAATAAATCACAGTAGGCCTATGTATCATGATAAAAAAAGCGACTTTACAGTCTGGAAATACTTTAGGCAATAGCAAATTATTTCGCGGAACCCCTATCACATTAAGAACTGCTGGTCTACACAGAAGAAAGCCCTCTGCCCCGGTACGAGTTGTGTCGAGCTATTCATTAGTCTGTTTGATGAGAAAAATATGAAATGTAGTTGCAATAAAATGGGTAATTAATCCATACAACTGCAGCAGTGGAGGA
>NW_015650717.1:11015-15732 GCF_001515625.1 Sinocyclocheilus rhinocerous
GGCACGGTTTGATCTTCGGCTGACCAATCAGCAGAAAGGGGCGTTTAATTCCCGCCCACATGTAGAAATCAAATATTCAAGCTGTTTATTAATATTTCTACCCCTGAGCGAGAAAATAAAATTTAAGCAGAATTCTTTTTTTTTCAATTTTTGGAGAAAAAAAACAAAAAAACGAAAAAGGAGCCGTTTTCTCATTTTTCTACTTTCAATATTAAATTAAAAAAACGAATGATCGAATGATACACAGATTTACCCTGACTCACGGACCCATGAACTACTGCTATTTGTGCTTTGTAATAAGCACTTTCAGATGACTTCACCTCCATCCAAAAAATTTTGTTGCTTCTTACATGGCTGCAATAATTGAAATGTAATATGGGTTGTGATTAAAATACATTTGCAGTATGATGATACAGACACAAGCTTCTTGCCATTAACATTACATAGTAAACACACAAAACAGTATTTTTGGGTCTTTATTTAAAAAAAAATTAGATTGAAAGTGTTATTGCAGCATAAAAGCAAACTTTAAAAACTTTTTTTGAATTATGTTATTAATATATTCCATGTATTTATTTACCAAGTTGTGCGTTTTCATTCTTTTGCTGTAGGATTCTCCAGAAATGTTTCTGCAAAGTCAGAGATGTGCTGCTGAAAAGTGATTCAGTCACTGCAGGTAAGTGTAGTGGGAGAAAAGCATTTCACTACAGCAGTGGATTTCAGTCCTGAGTGTGTCAGACAAGAGACATACAATCGGACCAGGATTGAAAAACACTGCACTGAAGAATGGAAAAATACTATAAGTAAGAGTTGTAGAGTACAGGAAAGAGTAATATAGTACATGTATGTGTTGTAGAGTGTATATATAAGTGTTGTATAGTACAGGTAAGAATTGTGGAGTATATAACAGGTTGGTGGTAAGTGTTGAAGAGAACAGGGCAGTGTAGCGAAAGGTAGCTTCAATAACCATTTAAATTAAACCTCAAAGGATGCCGGACCACCATTTTTACCTACATCAGTGCTTCCCAAACCTGCCCTGGAGCCCCCACTACTACACATTTTGTTTGTCTCTCTCAACTTACACACCTAATTCATCTCATCAGCTGATTTGTAGACATTGTAAGATTTGAATTGAGTTTGTCTGATAACAGAGACACACATAATGTGCAGTTGTGGGGTTCGCAGGACAAATTTGACAAGCACTGACCTATACATTTCTCAATGTAAGGCCATTAGTCATATTAGAGGCTTGAGGTTCGTCCCTGAGGTACCTGACTTGGCCATGGCTTTTGAGATACCTGTGGTGGCCGTCACTTTCTGAGGTCCCTGTGTTAGCCAATGCTCCCTGAGGTCTCTGTGATGACCAATGCCGCTTGAGGTCTCCCCTGTCATGGCCAAAGCTCCCTGAGGTCCCTGTCACGGGCTCAGTGCCTGAGGTTCCTTTCATTTTCGGCCTCTAATATGTGAAATTAGTAGTATCTTCGTATTCATAGTATTCAAAATGAAAAGTACATGGACGACCTACATATTTATACTTTATAGAACATAATTTTCTAATGGTCATGAAGTAAGCTCTGTCATTAAGCAGTGCATGTCGTGGCCACTGCCCATGAAGTCTCTTGTTGTGTCCCTAATGACATTATATACACTGTGCACTTATAGTACGCACTATGTCTTCTGCTGTCTGGATTTTACAAGGGTCGTGTCTTCTCAAACAGCGCATTAACTTTTTTACTGACTGGAAGCATATGCATTTCCCAGTTGAGGAGAAATGACATAAATGCATGTAATGTTGCATAATGCGAAATCAGTGAAATCAGTGTAGTAAGTTGATGTGGTTGTAGTTGTATGTTTGCTGGCAATGTAGTGTGTTCCTGAGTCCATGTCACAGTTACCTGTCCTTGAGCCACGGCTAGAAAACACAGTACAAGAGCCACAGTGCAGGGCCCCCTCTGCGCCACAGTCCAGACATCCCTCAGCGCCATGGCTGCAGTACAGGCACCCCTCAGCGCTTCAGCGTCAGTCCAGGACCCCTCAGCGCCACGGCCACAGGTGCCCCTCAGTGCACAGGTAAAGCCCAAGCAGCCCTCAGTTCGGCGTGCACAACCCAGACCCATATGACCACAGGACCATCTCAATGCCATGGCCAACATACAGGTGCATTCAGGGCAGTTGCTAGGGGGGTTGTAGAGTACAGGTAAGAATTGTGGAGTGCAGGTGAGAGTTGTAGACTAAAGTAAAGAATTGTAGACTAAAGGGAAGTCCTGTGAAATACAGGTATGAGTTGAAAAGTACAGGTAAGGGTTGTAGACTAAAGGAATGAGTTGTAGACTAACAGTAAGAGTTGTAGAGTACAAGTAAGTCCTGTCAAATACAGGAAAGGGTTGTAGACTAGAGGTAAGATTTGTAGAATACAGGTAAGGGTTGTAAAGTACAGGTAAGGTTTGTAGACTAAAGGTAAGAGTTGTAAAGTACAGGTAAGTCCTGTGAAATACAGGTAAGGGTTGTAGAATACAGATAAGGATTGTAAAGTACAGGAAAGAGTTGTAGACTAGAGGTAAGATTTGTAGAATACAGGTAAGTCCTGTAGAATACAGGTAAGGGTTGTAAAGTACAGGTAAGGTTTGTAGACTAAAGGGAAGAGTTGTAAAGTACAGGTAAGTCCTGTGAAATACAGGTAAAGGTTGTAGAGTACAGGTAAGTCCTGTGAAATGACGGTGAGCTGTAGACTAAAGTTAAGTCCTGTAGAATACAGGTAAGGGTTGTAAAGTACAGGTAAGTGTTGTAGACTAGAGGTAAGAGTTGTAGAGTACAGGTAAGTCCTGTAGAATACAGGTAAGGGTTGTAAAGAACAGGTAAGGTTTGTAGATTAAAGGTAAGAGTTGTAGAATACAGGTAAGTCCTGTAGAATACAGGTAAGGGTTGTAAAGTACAGGTAAGGTTTGTAGACTAAAGGTAAGAGTTGTAAAGTACAGGTAAGCCCTGTGAAATACAGGTAAGGGTTGTAGAGTACAGGTAAGTCCTGTGAAATAATGGTGAGTTCTAGACTAAAGTTAAGTCCTGTAGAATACAGGTAAGAGTTGTAAAGTACAGGTAAGGTTTGTAGACTAAAGGTAAGAGTTGTAAAGTACAGGTAAGTCCTGTGAAATACAGGTAAGGGGTGTAGAGTACAGGTAAGTCCTGTGAAATAACGGTGAGTTGTAGACTAAAGTTAAGTCCTGTATAATACAAGTTAGGGTTGTAAAGTACAGGTAAGGTTTGTAGACTAAAGGTAAGAGTTGTAAAGTACAGGTAAGCCCTGTGAAATACAGGTAAGGGTTGTAGAGTACAGGTAAGTCCTGTGAAATAACGGTGAGTTGTAGACTAAAGTTAAGTCCTGTATAATACAAGTTAGGGTTGTAAAGTACAGGTAAGGTTAGACTAAAGTTAAGTCCTGTAGAATACAAGTAAGGGTTGTAAAGTACAGGTAAGTGTTGTAGACTTGAGGTAAGAGTTGTAGAGCACAGGTAAGTCCTGTAGAATACAGGTAAGGTTTGTAAAGTACAGGTAAGGTTTGTAGACTAAAGGTAAGAGTTGTCAAGTACAGGTAAGTCCTGTGAAATACAGGTAAGGGTTGTAGAGTACAGGTAAGTCCTGTGAAATAACGGTGAGTTGTAGACTAAAGTTAAGTCCTGTATAATACAAGTTAGGGTTGTAAAGTACAGGTAAGGTTTGTAGACTAAAGGTAAGAGTTGTAAAGTACAGGTAAGTCCTGTGAAATAGAGGTAGGGGTTGTAGAGTACAGGTATGTCCTGTGAAATAACGGTGAGTTGTAGACTAGAGGTAAGATTTGTAGAATACAGGTAAGTCCTGTAGAATACAGGTAAGGGTTGTAAAGTACAGGTAAGTGTTGTATACTAAAGGCAGGAGTTGTAGAGTACAAATGGCCTCAATAGCCATTTTAGAATTGGGCGGTTATTTTGTTAATTATCATCAAGCCATAAATATTATAAATCAAACAGACAGTATTTTATATGTGCCGGCCAGAGGAGGATTTGTCCCCACTGCTGAGTCTTGGTTCCTCCAAAGGATTCTTCCTGCATTTGATTTCGTAGAGAGTTTTTTCCTTGCCACTGTCGTCTTTGGCTTGCTCATTGGGGGGTTAAGGCACTGTAATAATGCCTTGAGTTTCTGTCACTATCTGCTTCTTTGAGGTGCCTCTGTTAAGGCCTGTTCATAACCGTCAATTCTTATTGCAATATACAGTAACATGCCAAAAAAAAAAATCATATTTAACGTGTGTTGTGAAAGCAGTCTAATTTGAATGTACTGAGATAAAAGACTGAAGTAATGGCAAGAAAACGCATCTTTATATAGTCTTGTGATAGTAGTTTCATTCTCGAGCAAATAAGTAGATTCAGTTATTTCATTAAATCGTTCAAAAGAAAAAACTCATGAACTAGGAGTTACTAGTTAGAACAGTCTGATGAATCCTTCTAACTTAATTTCAGTATAAAATAGTATACACAGCACAAAAAGTGTCACAAGCAAATGACTCTTCTGAGCTGGTTCTTTATAGTGATTCAACAACATACAGAGCATTCAATGTAGTCTGATTTAAGAGCAAAAACCTTTTATGATCTGGGGCCGGATTCTCAGAAATCTTAAGAAATAAGTTAAGAAATTTCTTAAAATAAATTCCACAAAGTTCGTAAGAATGTTCTTAAGTGCAATTCTT
>NW_015650717.1:15766-42659 GCF_001515625.1 Sinocyclocheilus rhinocerous
AATACTGCTAAATATTATGTCGTATTTATAAGCTAAAATTAAAAGCGTTTAATTAAAGCTCCCTATCTGACTCATTTTAGAGTTGCTACTGAGTTTTGAAGTCAGTAAAAGTAGCGTCACACATAGGCTAATCATGACCGATCATTGTTTACATTATCAGTCATGCTGTCACTTCAGAAAACTCAAGCACATCCCTATTAATAGTCCTACTATGTATTATATGTAGTGTTGTTGTAATGCTTAAATATAACAATTTATTTGAAAAAACAAAACAATAAATGCATTAAATAATTCTTACTGTTTGGGATTTAAGACAAGTCTGGGGCTGTCCTAAATGTAAGAAGATTCTTTTCAAGAATTTGAATTCTTCTCAAGTTTTGTCTTAAGAACAGTCTTAAGAAAAAAGATAAGAATATTCTTAAGATTAATTTTTGGGAATACAAATTATTCTTCACTTTTTTCTTAAGTTTAAAAATAAGGAGAAAATGGCAGTTGAGAAGAAATTTCTTCTTAAGAATGTTTCGTGAATCCGGCCCCTGGTCACCCTGAATTTGCCAAGTAAGACATGTTCCTGGATCAACATCTTTTGTTAGTTAAGCATAATCTAATGTAATGTTGACAAATAACATTACTATAAAATATAGTAACATATACAGCACGACTAGTGTCTGATTCACAAGCAAATGACTCTTATGATCTGGTTATTTTAATGGCCACACTGAGCAACAATGTCAGAGGCTGATGAGACACAAGGCAACTTTTTTTGAGCAATGTTGCTTGGGCACTTTCCCATTGAGAATGGGTAACAAATTTCTATCTGGATAAGATGAAACCTCAGGTTGATTGATTTCCTCAGATTGTATTTTATTAACATGAGACAAATTCACACAGGAACAATGACACAGTTTCACACTGTATTACTAACTTGAGTTTATTCTGATTGAATTTTCATGTTGGTCCAGATATCAGTAACCAAAAAAAATCACATTTATATTATTTTACTTTTTATTTTAACTTTAATCTAAAATTGAAACAATGAGGTCAATGTAACTGCAGTCTCATAGTTATGTTGGGCATATCTTACATTCACTCTTTGGTCTGCTATGTTTTAAAATCCACATTACATTCTCTTGTGTTCATAAAAGTGTGAGACACTCTTTCATACAGTGATCAAATATAAACGTATGGGTAAAACTGTAGCTGTAACAGATGTAAAACTCACAAAACCTTCTCAGGGATTCCACATAGAAGGTAATTTAATATATTTTCCTAAAGCAGTCAGTAGTAGCGTTAAAACAGACAGGTGCTGTAGACGGTGACTTTGTGACTGATCTCCTGAAGCAGTTCTTTCACAGCCTTCTCCAGATCCACCAGCTCATTGGCCTTGTCCTCCAGCAGCTTCTGATTTTCATCATAGCTCTTCTCAAGATCTGAAAAACAGAAATTTAGCTCATTGTAAGTGAGAACATTAAAAATGTAACTGGAACCAGTTGTGTGGTAGTTCTTTTCTAATGCTGATGCAGTAATATTTGCTTCCCAGGAATTAGAGATGCAGTATTGACGTACTTTTCAGAAGCTGAAGTTTGTCGCTGGCCTGTAGCAGCAGATTTTTGGCTTCCTGTTGGAGTTTCTCTGCTCTTTTCTTGGCCTCTGCCACTCCTTCGGCCTTCTGTGTGATCAGCTCCTCGACACTACTGTACTTGTCCTTCAGCTCTGAATCCAGATCCTGCATAAACAGTCCACAGCACAGGAGGTTACAAACCCAAAAAACGTAATACCAAAGATGACGTATCATGTCCAGGTAATTCGTGCACCTTTTTGAGCTGCTCAGCCAGTGCGTTGATGCTATCGGCCTCTTTCTCTGTGCTGTTGGCACTGGTGGAGGTGTTGAGAGCCTTTTCTTTCAGCAGAACTACATCGCTTTCCAACTTCAGGAGCCTTCGGGTGGCGTTACTCAGTTTTAGCTCCGAGTCGGACGTCTCAGACTCCACCTTTTGTGAAAAAGAGTCACATAAAGTGGCTTCAAATATCAATTCCAAATTGCACCATATTGATAATGAATAAAACAAGCCTAAAAGTGTTCCCTTGGAACAAATGACTGGTGATGTAGACTTACCGAGACCAGCAAGTCTTGCGTTCCCTTGATGTCAGCAGTGGCCTGTTTCAGTGCCTCGGTTACTGAACTCTGGGCGCGCTCAGCCTGCTGCAAGGCCTCCTTCACCATCTCAGCTGTGTCTTTCACATCTGTCGCCTCCTTCCTGTGAAAACCAGAGAATATACAAACATGTTGTTCAATGAACTGGCCAGTAGGTGGCAATGCTACCACATTCCACAGATATGGTACACTTTAGGTGGTTCTCAACCAGGGGCCCACTAGAGGGCCACAGGATGACTTAAGAGTATTGAAATCACAAAATTACACCGCCCTGCATCACATTTGCAAAATGAAATCCAATGCTTGTTTCTTGCTAATTTTGGGGTGCTCATTCCAAAAATAGTTTTGCTTTACATCACATTTTCCTACAAAATTTTTGCTTTCGACAACCATTTGTAAGACAAAGTCTTGTATTATGCCTTAATCACCTATAAATACATAAATACATGATCCCTATCTTCCTCTGAGTCAGGTTACTTTTTGTTTAATTCTCAGCCAATTTTCACATGTATGAATGATTCAGAAGACATTATTTCATGCCTAATCTTGATTTTTAACATTTAGCTGACTTTTTATTTTATAAATACATGAAGGCTGATACATCCATATACTTTGAAAAAAAAAAAAAACTTAATTCCTTTGCCAAAAAAAAAAAAGCTACAAGTTTTTATTGGTAACTTGGTATCATCAAATTAGGCAATATTGGGCCTTTTTTTGCCAATCAGCAAAATTTTATTATTGATATATTATACTAATGTCAAATCTAAATAAAATTCTAAAATAAATAATGAATAAATAAATAAAATCATAATATAATCCGAAATTATTTTTCTTATTTCCTGTTCTATAACTACTGTTTTTTTTTTTTTTTACTATTATGGTTAATTAGCATGTCAATACTCCTAGTTTCTGTTAATGAAAAAGCTTGAAAACTTGCAATTTTGTTATAATTACAGCAGAAATACTGAAAATATCTTACAGATAATATGAGGGAGGGGAGGCTTAAATATTAAGTTGGACAGTGGTGGACTTCGAGTCAAAAAAGTTTAGAACCACTGCTTTAGTGTCTGATGAAATTTTTTAAGCATTAGAGGCACTCATCCCATGTTTTTGCAAGAACTATCAAATAGACTATTGCAGAAAATGAAAAGAAAAATGAACCTAGCATGCAAAATACTAATTTTGATGTTAATTTGATGGAAATAATAATCACATTTGGTAATGAGGTTGCAAAAATCGTGGCAAGTGCCTACTATATCACACTGTTCTCTGGGATCGATGTAGATGACTGAATAGATCTCAGACCTGGCCTTGCGGGCTTGTTCCAGCAGGCTTTCTGCTCTCAGTATGTCAGCGGCACTCTGGTTGAGGATGTCCTCGACTTCTGTCAAGCTGCCCACACGCTCCCTGATCTCTGCGGTCAGGTTCTGCAGCTGGGCCGGAGTGGTGGGCATCTGCATCTGCAGAACTTCATTGGCCACAGCCTCGATGCTTTCCAGGTCCGCTCCATCTTCTGAGGAAGCAGATAGAGTAAGAGTTAAAAATCAAGGATCTGATCATCCAAGCAACCTATCTCAAGGAAACCTGTAAGGGTTTCTTACGAGTGAGGAAGTCTCGGATCTGTTTGATGAGTTGGCGTAGCTCCTCGTTGCTTCCATCCACACGCTTTTTGGTCTCATTGGTTTTTGCCAGCACTTCTTGAGCATTAAGCTTTGCTTCATCTGCTTTTACCTTTGCCTCTGACACCTGAACATACAAATTAAAGAAAAGAAATCCTTTAAATCCTACAATGTCTACACAAAAGCAATCAGCAGTTATCAAGTGCCTAACAGTGAGAAGATCCAAACAGAAGCATATCTCTATAAAAATGCATTGCAAAATCTTTTATCATATCAACAGCAGATACAGTATCACCTGAGAAACCTCACCATTTTGGAGAGCTTGTCCACTTCCTCCATAGCGCTGATAATCTCCAGGTCAAAGTCCTTGGCTTTCTGCCAGGCATTGTGGGCCAGCGTGGCGAGGCCATCACATCCCTCTCCTCCACACTTCCTGTTTCCTTCCCCATCCACACAGCTCAGGCCTCCGCAGGGAGAGTCGGCACAGTTCTCTGAGCCAGCTGGACTGCCACATGTCTATCCGGAGAGAGATCACAAAGTTAAAACTAGGCTTTTCTATTTACATACGCAAAACTCACTAGCCGGGTTTCCATCTAAAGTTGCGAATTTAATTTTATTCTAAATTTGGCGTTTCCATCACTCGTTTCTCATGCGATACTTCAAAATGTGCATTAAAATAGGGTGATGGAAACATAGCTACTGCCATGATGCTGTGTGATTGCAAAGGCTTTGCTATGCATTTGCTAGGTATTCTATTGCTAGGCATTGCTGTGCAGTTACTAGCATACATATGTGTAGATAGATGCCACATTCGACCGCTCCAGACACGTCAACACGTCTGCCATCTTGGAACGGTCAATGTGTCGTCACTCACTATTAAAATCAATGAGTTTCAAGATGCCACAACATTGTGCAGCCTCTGGTTGTAAAAACCACCGAAATTTAAATTCCTGAAGAAATTGGATAAACTTTTTTGACAATTAAGAATGTGTTGGTTTGTGTTTTTAATATGTATTAACTATGTATTGTATTGTGTATGTAATGTATTAACTGTATTAACTAAAGGGTATAGTACCCTTTAAATGTTGCGGTAGCGAATGGCTTCGTCTTGTTGTATCGTGTTAGTTTAGCAAAATCATCTGCTGAAGTCTATTGCACATATAGATGTTGCATACAGAGCAATGTACAAATTTTGGTCTGTTACTGATTCCAAATTACATGACAAAAATTGTAGTTAGTAATGTAATCCATTACATTACACATTTTAGGTAATATAAGCAGACTACTTTTTGATTACCTTTGACCTAACTCATTTATCACGTTGATTTAAATAGGATAATCTTGTACCATATTGATATAAAAATACAAAGAGTAAGACAATATATTCCATTAAACCATTGCATGCAAATTCCATCGCATTAAACATTACATTAAAGGAACTGCAGGGGATTTGCGAGTTTGATGAAAAGCTAATAATTAATTAAATCATAAAAATGTAAAATTAAAATAAACATTAATTAAATATTTGATTACCTGCATGTCATGTCACCATTAACCAATGTCAGAAAACTGTGAACATGCAAATGTGTTACTTAATTATTAAAATATTTATTTTAAAATCTCAGGAGTACTTCAAGTAAATAGGTGAAAGCGGTTCAGGTGACAGCAAAGAGTATTTTAAAATGCAATATAATCTAATTACAAGTACTTAAACTTTGGAATCTCATTACGTAATCCAGATTACATGTAATCAGTTACTACCCAGCTCTGCATGCGGATAACTATGGTTGCAAACGTACAGTCAACATGCTCTCGAGTGTTCACAGACCTGCTTTGGCCATTTCAATATGGTGATAGCTTATGTATAGCAGTCAACAGAAACAGCTGCTAATAGGGCATCTAGCTTTACATATCTATAGGGTGTTCTAGGCATAGATATGTATAGGTACAATCCAGATTCATCTGCCATCTTGGAACTTTTGGAAATCCAACTTTGGAAGCCAATTACTCGTGTTTTCATATATGCATATAACTACAGTTGCAGACGCACAATCAACTTGCTCTCGAGTGTTCACGGACCGACCTTTACTTTTCCACAGAAACAGCCACTAATAAAGCATCTGTGCATTTATATTTATGGTTCTAGGTAGTTGCAAACTCATTGCTATGCAGTTGTTAGTGTGTTCTGGGAGTTTGATTACTGGCCCACCCCTAAGACTCTATGTAGGGCTGGGTGATTTTTCCGATTTTACCGATTAATTCGAATTTTGAACAGAAATATTACCAAATGTTAGAATTAGACACTTTATGCCAATGATAACAGTAAAGAGAACAGAACGATCCAACCGAATGTCGGCCTAATGATTAACCGCTCACGAGTGACGCGCTCATATCGCTAGGTGCCATTCACACAGAATGTGCTTTTGTGTTGACAAAGATGCGACGTGGGCAGTGGAATAAGAAAAACATGCAAGAAGATGGGAGTGAACTTCTTTTAACTTGAGCGCCACATTTTTAGACTGCTGTTTCATGCATGAATGGAACAATGGAAAAGCAGCGCAATCGAATAAAAAACCTGTAACTACTACTGTATGTCTGATATTTCATGTTTGCATCATGGTGACACTTGGAATATATTTGTCTTTAACTAGAGGGTTAATAAAGAAAAGGTTACTTGAATCATGTTGTAGTTAAATTTTTTAATTGACTAGTTAAAAATCGTCAAAAAAAATCGAGAATTGGTCAAACGTTCTGAAAAAATAGAGATTTAATTTTTTTTGCGAAATCGCCAAACTCTATGACATTCTGGTATCTTGATATTACTTAGGTTTTCACTTGTTTTATAATCCGCCAAGCAAAAACATAAGTCCAATCAGCAACGGTACACCTATCTTCAATGAGCCAAACAATTTGCAACATGTAATAGAATGTTTAGAATATTATGTGACAGCAAAAAACAAAAAAGAAACAAAAGCCTGAGGATCTCCAAAGATTTTTCACAAAAATATAACATGAAAGTGACATTGATTTGTTTCTGAAAACTAAACGTTGCTAATTAAAACTACTGTATGTCAGTGATTAGATAAGCTCTTGACCATATTCATCAATCTGTTGACTGCTTTACCTTCTCGCTAAGATCAGTCAGGTCCAGAGTCTCCAGCTGTCCAGCGAGGTTGTCCAGTTTCTTCGCAAACTCGTCCTGCCTTTGAATGAACTCTTCTTTGGTCTGGTTCATCAAGTCCTCCGTTTCTGTCCGCAGGGTGGCAGACTGATTGACCAGGTTGTCTGGGTCAATGGTGGAGGCATTCGCACGGATCTCTGCCATCTGGGACTGCTCATAGTATCGAGTCACGCTGGCTCTGGCCCCTGAGGATCGAAAAACATGTTGCATTGATGCATTGTCTGGGACTGTTGATGAAAAGGGCTTTACAAGATCTAGAGTGATGTTACTCACCTCGAATGTCTGAATTCTTCACAAACTCCACCTGCTTCTGAAGGTCCTTCACCGTCTGTTCCAGTTTCTGAGCTTCTTCGTTGAGGGACTTCAGTTTGGTGTCCGTGCTGTTGTTGTCGGATGAGATCTCGGACAAGGTCTCCTCTGTCAGGTTAAGGTTGGTGTTCATTTCAGCCATCAAGGCACTTCAGAGACAGAAACAGATTATTCTCATGAGACCTGATGAGAAGGATCTACACTTGCTTCCACATCCTGAGAAAGGCTTTAACTTACGTTGCTTGTTCGAGAAGTCCCTGGATCTCCGTTAGAGGCTGAGTGGCTGGATTCTGGGCCAGGATGTTGCGGATCGAGTTGGCGCTGCTTTCGACGTTATTGATGGTGGCCTGGTAGGGTCCCGTAATGCCGGTGGCTTTGATGGTATTGACTTTCTGGACCAGTCTGTGGGTCTGGTTGGTGAGGTCGCCCACAATTACATCCCATTCGGCGAAGCACTGGTGGCAGCGCTTGCAGTGTGGGAACTCGCCTGTGTAGCCTCGAGCGCACGTGTCACATCGAGGCCCGGAAACACCTTCCACGCAAACGCAGTGACCTGTGACCTTGTTGCACTGCTGCTCCGCGATGCCTCTTGGGTCACAGTCACATGCTGAAAATATACAGGAATACTGAGGTTTAAGTACAGGGACCTGAAGTTTAACGCAGGCTTATCATTAACTAAAACTATTAAGAATATTTCTGTTAACCAAAATGAAGCTGAAATCAAGATATTTTAAAAAACCCTTAAACTTGGCAACTAACTGAAATAAGTTTCATTTGAAGCATTAAAATTACTGACCGGAAATAAATGAAAAATAAAATAGCACTGAAGCTAAAACGTAAAAATAAATTAAACCTAAATGGTAATATTAAAAAAAAGAAAGAAAAAAACTATAAAAAAATGACAAAATCACATAACCAAATTACTAAAATTAAACTGAATTAAATTAAAATTAACTGACAAAAAAGAAAAGAAAAGCAAATCAAAAATATTGATAAAATATGTAATAATGTAGAAATAACACTAAAATAACTTAAAGTTAAGCATGTTGTTGAGTTAACAAAGGTCTACTAAAAGCATAAAATACACAAAATTATTGGGTAAATATTATTTTTTTCATTTATAAGAATTAATAATAATAATAAATCATTAACAATGAATTTATAAATTTGTAGAATTTTTTGCATTTATAATAGAAGTAAAAAGATAAAACATTGAAATTACAACATTTTTAACTAAGAATTCAATAATTTTGTGCTGTGTTTTGCATAAAAGCATTGGCAAAATGGTGATTCAGTTATTATATTTACTATAATTAGTTGGGTAGATTGCTTGGCCACATTTCTACAGAAAGACACCGATTTTAGAAAAATAACATTTGAAAGGCTAAAAGAAATGAACCGAGATGTTTAAGACAACCGTTCATTGACTGTGGCATTTTCTGTCAACAAGTGCAAACTTTGAGTTACTGTGACCTTATTAGGCTGGAGCTGAAAGAGTGAGCGATGGAGTCAGGGGGAGGTGGTGGGAGTGGAAGGATGAAGGAAAAGATTGTTTGCGCACTTTAGTGCTGCACTGCACTGCGAGTGTTTGGTGAACAAAAGGCAATAACTGCCCCACAATGACAGGTGAGACACTTAGCAAACACCACGCTAGGAATGACTTAAAATGAGGCCCTTAAACAAACATGCTCATCCACAGAAAATTCTAGTTGTAACGGCCTTGTTAACCTTCATCAAGACCATTTTCACCAGTCAAAGAATCTATTTCTCATATTAAATTTTTAACATGTTTAGCACTATTCCAAAACCTAGTTAACAGCTAGCTGTCTACTGCAATAAAGATACCTTTATCCTATTTAAATGTGTAGCTTAAGTGACTGATTTTGAATGCTCTACACAGGCAGCAATTCTGTTAACCACAACAATAGTGCTCCTCATGCAACATGCTATTGATTCCAATACAGTTTGGCATTAGCATGCTGCTACGCTAACAATGTACTACTCTAATAAGCATAAAAATACATAGAACTCACAAATATTGTGTGAAATAGTTCATTTTAATTAGACTGAACTAACTTTTATCAATACTTTTTAGCACTGAGTGAAATATCAGCACAAATCATGGCACAAATCATTCTGATGGTGCGTTCAAGCCCTACTGAAAAGTTAGCATTTATGAGTTGGAAATTACGACGTCAGGTGCGTTTAAATGAACTCTGGGCTCAAAACAAACTTTGCATTCGCAAGGTTTCCCATTCATAATTACGACTTTGTGGTGGCATTCATTCAATTCGTAAATACAAAATCAGACAAAACTCACATGGTGTCTTCTCCATTGAACGATGCTTAAAAATTTGGCCAAAACAAATTATCTTAAGGCATCTTTACACAGCTTGCATGTTAAGGCTGCTCTGTCCCTGCTTAAATTTCTCTGTAAAGACATAATGCTGTATAAAAGCAAGATTTATGCCTGCTCTGACCCACCACATCCCCTCGTATCAAAGTATACAGTTGAAATTGCAGTGTAAATGCATTCATGCCACCTCTGAGCAGCATTATGCAGTCTGTGTAAAGACACATGAATGCCAGATCAGAAGTGCTTCTGTGCCAACTTTGTAGTGTAAATTTGGCATTAGAGGGCAGGAAAATGATGCTGCCTAGGTAGGTTGGTAGCTCACTAGGATTTTTAACAGAGCGCATGTTTTTAAAGGTAAACGGGTAACCAGAGACCAGCACTTTTTTGACCCCCGAGGAGAATTCAGGACAATATATGTGACACATACAATACGTGAAAGGGGACACTGTCTGGGATGGTTCGTTTACTTGAAACACATTCCAGTGTGACGTGATTAAACACACATTCCACAGGAAAAGACTCCTTCACCTAAGGCCACTAACGCATACAAGGTACTAGAGATAGGGAATTATCTCGGAGGCTAATCCCTGCTATTATCCAGGGGGCCTCAGGCGGCATCGGGGGTGTTTCTTGTTGGGACAATGCCGTGAATGTGACCCCTGGAGACGGTAACAGGTGCAGGATCTTTTGTGTTGGTGATGGGAAGTATTTAGTAGCAACTGACACAACAATTCTAAGATAGGCTTTTACTGCCCGAGGAACACATCAGCATTTTATTGTTTAAAAGCCGCCTTGAGAATTACATGAACCTTTGAAAAGCAGGCCTAAAATAAACAAGATTGAATGCAATACAGTGCGTTTGTGTACTCAGCAATCGTTTACATAGACGTATATGGCTAAGGCATGGGGATATAAAACATATCACACGCCAGCTGAGAAGGAAAACCACAGTCTCCCAGACTAAACCACTCGAGAGGTACTTCTGTAATAACAAAGTCCATTTTACTGCTGTTAAACATTCATGACGGTGTTAACAAGCTCTTGGAAATTATGCCTTAAAAAATGCACCAACTTCTGGGTTGGTGATATATTTGCCAGATCTGTGTAAACAGTAACCAGCCATGAGGGCAGCTGCCGCGGCATGCCCAACATCCAATTTCTATAAATAAATTTAGTCTCAAACCAACTAAAGATCTGCAGTTACTTCGAATCTAACTGTCAGTAGGTTTTCATTTACAAATATATGTTTTACATGGCTGTCTGATACAGGAATATATGCAGGGGTGCACGTAAGTGGTGCACAGGTGTGCATGTGCGACCAAAATAAAAAATGCGCGAGGTAAATAAGTTCAAACCGCTGATTTGCGCACCGACATGGTTGACGGCTGTTAATGCACAAGCACTGTTTTTGATTGACTAACTGTAATACTGTATAAGATTTCCATTCAAACAGAAAGCGTAAATCTAAGCTTTGCGTTGCCTGTTTTGGCACAAAACGTGAAACTGTGACATTTCGTTCACTGACGCGCTTCAGTCGGCAGCGCTAAAACCGGCAGTGCATATACTTACTTGCTGGCAACTCGCCAAAATAAAAGCTTTCTGGTTTTAGGTTTAAAAATGTTGAAAATTCATATAAAAAAGAAAAGAGTCTAAAAGAAAAAAATTAAAATGTAAATATTAGCATTATATTTTTACGTGTACTATAAAATAATTATATTTTTATTGAATACTCATTTTTTTATTTTAAAATAATATAATATCACACTTTATTTATTATTTTGTTTATTTTTATTTTTTTAAATAACCTAATTAAATAAAGCACAATTACATTATTTTTACTATTATTAATTCTTTTATTTTTTATAGTTATATTTAACAGGTCACACTATGTGCAGTGTCAGCACCAAACCAAATCTCTAGGTGCTCTCATGAGAACCAGACCGAAAAACTTATGTGCACCCCTGAATATATGTATCCTTTCCATCTGTTTTTCATCACCATGCAGATAAGGTTATTGCAAAAATGCATGGGAGGAAACGTCACTTTTTGAACACAACTATGTCTGGCTATCAATCCTTTCACAAGGGCTTTTAGAGTTTAAGGAACATTTTACCAAATTTGTTTTACTGTTTGGCTAATAGAGCATGAACTTTTAATTAACTTTTAGGCTTCAAGATATAAATTATATAAATTCAAGATTCCTCAATTTGGATAAAACTGTCTGCTAAATGAACCAATGTAAATGTAGCACCATAATTGATCAGAATTCAGATCAGACGACGCCTCTAGGCACACTAAAGTTGTACTAATTATACAAAAAGTTAAAGTACAACCTATAAAATCTCTGAGGAAATCAGTTGTGGTTAAACAAAACGTAAAGCTTGGGATTTCACAAGGTTATCGAACTAGTATTTAACAGGAAACCACATAAAGCACAGCTCAAGCTGAACAAACGCTCAGTGCTGTGCTGGAAGAGGGAAGAGCATACTGAGGGCGAGTCAACAGGAGGGTTATAGAGGGGTAACTGGATCTTAGAGGAACACGGGTGGCTTCCTGCTCCATCAGGACTCTCCAAACAAACGGAGGGGTGTGGGAGTGGAACAGATCTCTGTCAGCACACCACTTTATCGGCTCAAAGAGAGTCCAAAACCTGCTCTGCTTAAGACCAAATGGCTTATTAAAGGAATAGTTTGTGCAACAACAAAAAAATCTGCATTCGATTACCAATGTCATTTCAATAATGTACCATAAAAGTTGTTTATATCACTTTGTGTGAACAGACTGAAATGTTACTCACTGGAAATCTCTTTCACCAACTTGTAAAGTGATGGTAATGCTGATGCTGGGTTATATTTTACATGCATCACCCTTGATAATGAGCTCTTAATTGGGCTGAGATTGTGGTGAAGGGCTAACAAAACAATGCGTCACAATGATCTTGAAGGAGATCTGTAGATAGTCGATGCTCAGAATACCATCAGAATCTGCACTTCCCTTGTGTTCAAGATCTCAAAAGCACCAGAAAATTCTTCATCGAGTTCAAATAGATTTCCAAAGTTATGGTCTGCACAGCCGCAAATACAGTCAGAGAGAGGACAAAGCCTCTTTTCTGAGGAGAAGCACTGCGGCAGACACTAATGGCCCCATAAGGGGAAGCCCACGAATACAAAGGTGCATTGTGGGAGTAGAGAGGGTATTGCGAGGCTTGGACAGATCCCCCCACGAGCTCGTCATGGTCGTGCACATCTGGGGCGAATCAGAGAGTGGGCCGAGGACTTCTCCATTCTGCTAGACATTCCTACAAAACTGGGTTGCCTACAGATTTTATGGTTTGGGGTAATGGCAGCACAAATCTGCAGTGTTTGCAATGGCAGCAAAAGGAGCTTAGTTGCGTTATCTGGGTTTATTCAATGTTCAGCAGCGATCATTTAAATTCAAGATTTACTTTTTTAAATGAAATTAAAATCATTACATTTCCCTGGTCTTATTGTGCACATTTTATTGGTGTGAATTTTTCAGAATACAAAATAATAGTTTTCGGACTACTGTCATAACCAAGACTACATAGGCAGTTATATAATAATACTATTATATAAAAATAATTATATATATATATACAGTAAATATGTTTGGGGTCTGAATGAGGTATTTTTCATTTTTTTCAAAAGAAGTCTCTCTGCTCTCCTAAGCTGCATTTATTTGTTCAAAAGTACAGTAAAAACTGTAATACTGTGACATATTATTACAATTTAAAATAACTGTTTTCTGTTGTAATATATTTTAAAATGTAATTTATTCCTGTGATCAAAGCTGAATTTTCAGCATCTTCAGTGTCACATGATCTTTCAGAAATAATTCTAATATGCTGATTTGGTGCTCAAGAAACTATTATTATCAATGTTTATTATTATCAACAGTTGTGCTGATTAATATATTTTCACAAGGTTATCGAACTAGTATTTAACAGGAAACCACATAAAGCACAGCTCAAGCTGAACAAACGCTCAGTGCTGTGCTGGAAGAGGGAAGAGCATACTGAGGGCGAGTCAACAGGAGGGTTATAGAGGGGTAACTGGATCTTAGAGGAACACGGGTGGCTTCCTGCTCCATCAGGACTCTCCAAACAAACGGAGGGGTGTGGGAGTGGAACAGATCTCTGTCAGCACACCACTTTATCGGCTCAAAGAGAGTCCAAAACCTGCTCTGCTTAAGACCAAATGGCTTATTAAAGGAATAGTTTGTGCAACAACAAAAAAATCTGCATTCGATTACCAATGTCATTTCAATAATGTACCATAAAAGTTGTTTATATCACTTTGTGTGAACAGACTGAAATGTTACTCACTGGAAATCTCTTTCACCAACTTGTAAAGTGATGGTAATGCTGATGCTGGGTTATATTTTACATGCATCACCCTTGATAATGAGCTCTTAATTGGGCTGAGATTGTGGTGAAGGGCTAACAAAACAATGCGTCACAATGATCTTGAAGGAGATCTGTAGATAGTCGATGCTCAGAATACCATCAGAATCTGCACTTCCCTTGTGTTCAAGATCTCAAAAGCACCAGAAAATTCTTCATCGAGTTCAAATAGATTTCCAAAGTTATGGTCTGCACAGCCGCAAATACAGTCAGAGAGAGGACAAAGCCTCTTTTCTGAGGAGAAGCACTGCGGCAGACACTAATGGCCCCATAAGGGGAAGCCCACGAATACAAAGGTGCATTGTGGGAGTAGAGAGGGTATTGCGAGGCTTGGACAGATCCCCCCACGAGCTCGTCATGGTCGTGCACATCTGGGGCGAATCAGAGAGTGGGCCGAGGACTTCTCCATTCTGCTAGACATTCCTACAAAACTGGGTTGCCTACAGATTTTATGGTTTGGGGTAATGGCAGCACAAATCTGCAGTGTTTGCAATGGCAGCAAAAGGAGCTTAGTTGCGTTATCTGGGTTTATTCAATGTTCAGCAGCGATCATTTAAATTCAAGATTTACTTTTTTAAATGAAATTAAAATCATTACATTTCCCTGGTCTTATTGTGCACATTTTATTGGTGTGAATTTTTCAGAATACAAAATAATAGTTTTCGGACTACTGTCATAACCAAGACTACATAGGCAGTTATATAATAATACTATTATATAAAAATAATTATATATATATATACAGTAAATATGTTTGGGGTCTGAATGAGGTATTTTTCATTTTTTTCAAAAGAAGTCTCTCTGCTCTCCTAAGCTGCATTTATTTGTTCAAAAGTACAGTAAAAACTGTAATACTGTGACATATTATTACAATTTAAAATAACTGTTTTCTGTTGTAATATATTTTAAAATGTAATTTATTCCTGTGATCAAAGCTGAATTTTCAGCATCTTCAGTGTCACATGATCTTTCAGAAATAATTCTAATATGCTGATTTGGTGCTCAAGAAACTATTATTATCAATGTTTATTATTATCAACAGTTGTGCTGATTAATATATATATATATATACATTTTTTTTGTTTTTTGGAAATCATGATTTTTTTTTTTAGGATTCTTTGAAAGTTCAAAAGAACAACATTTATTTGAAATATAATTTTTTTTATAACATTAGAAATGTCTTTACTGTCGCTTTTGATCAGTTTTAAGCATCCTTTTATATTAATATTAAAACAAATATCACAACTAACTTGTCTTAATATATTAAAAATAAAATAAACAAAATAACGCACTGTAATAAATAATTTCCTAAAGAATATTCTGGTTCCCTTAGAAATACATCACATTACTAAAGTTAAATGCATTGCAAATTATTATCATAATTGATTGGGTCATTTATTGCACTGATATTTTTTCAGTTTTTCTGAACTCACCGTGGCATTTGACCTCAGGGTTTCCCCAGAACAGCTCTCTACACTCTCGGCAGGTTCTGCCGCCAAACCCGGGTTTACAAGAGCACTGGCCCATAATCTACAGCACAGAGAATAAAAAAATACAGATTAATCCATGTGCACTTTATTACGATCCCAAACATGACATATGTGTGTGAAGGTGGTCTGACCTCATTGCAGGACGAGCTGAAGGAATGGTTGAGGTCGCAATCGCAGGCCTCGCAGCCTCTCCCGCTGGCCATATTCCAGGTGTCCGGTGCGCACTGATCGCAGTTCTGGCCCACCACGTTAGGAAGACACTGACACTGACCGCTGTTCAAGTCACAGTTGCAGTTACCCGGAGAGGGGCACGTCTCCTCAACAGAGCCCATATGATTACACACACACTCTGAGAAAGACCAGGACAAAACATTAGAAACTCAACGGCCAGGAGTCAAATGCATAATTATACTAGATGCACAAAATGTACATTTTAAAATGACTTTTTTTACTATACTAGTAAAAAAAACTTTATCTAGACTTCAAAAGTACTAATCTTTTCAATTGTCCATACTATGTTTTAAATAGATTTATAAATCAGGCATTGTATCGACAATAATACTTGTCCTAACTACTTTGTCCAACTATTTTATAAGCCAAAAATATATAATAAAAAAATGTGGATCATATTTTTGTAAACACAGTATTGAAACAATGAAACATTTCGTCAAGAACTTACTTCTGCAGCTCTGGGTCAGTGCATTGCCGTGATAACCGAGCTTGCAGCGGTTGCAGCCCTCGCCCTCGGTGTGGTACAGGCATTTGAATTATTATCAGTGGTTGTGCTGCTTCATTTTTTTTGGGAAACCCTGAGACTTTTTTCTATTATTTATTAATATTATCAAACTGTTTTGAAAACAGTTTTTTCTGTTTAATATGTGTGTGTCGAAAACCGTGATAGACTACTATTCAAAAGTTTGGGGTAAGACATTTTTAAGGAATTAATACTTTATTAAACATAGATACATTAAATTGATCAAAAGTGACAGTAAAGACATTTATTTATTTTGTTAAAAAAGATTTCTATTTTAAATAAATACTGTGCTTTTATTCATCAAAATAAATGGCCCTAAACAATTGATCAGTTTACACAGAAATATGAAGCAGCACAACTGTTTTCAACATTGATAATAATCAGAAATGTTTCTTGAGCATCAAATCAGCATATTAGAATGATTTCTGAAGGATTGTGTGACACTGAAGACTGGAGTAATGATGCTGAAAATTCAGCTTTGATCACATCAGGAATAAATTACATTTAAAATATATTCAAATAGAAAACAGTTCTTTAAAATTGTAATAACATTTCACAATATTACTGTTGTTACTGTATTTTTGATCAAATAAATGTAGCCCTGGTGAGCAGAAGAGACTTCTTTCAAAAACATAAATCATAAAAATGTCCAATCTTTTGAATGGTACAGTAAACTACATGACACGTTCTAGCGTGTGTCATGATACAGGAAATTTACGGTGTTCCTGACAGATGCTCTTATAAATCAAATAAGATGTCTGCTGGTTACCTTTATATCCCTGGTTGCAGACGCAGAACACCTGGTTGGAGTCGAGGCTCTTATAACACGCGCCGGAGAACTGTCTTCCGCTGCCGGGACCATCCGGACACATGCAGGGGCGGCAGTGGTCTCCAGAGCCCAGGACGGGGTCACCATAGTAGCCATTCAAACACCTGCAGAAGAGATTTCATAAATGAAAGGCTATACTTTCATGTAAACATCAACCTATAATGTTGAAGAAAGAACACAGTGACTAACCTCTTGCAGTGGTGTCCAGTGGTGTGGTCCCTGCAGGACAGACACTGTCCCGTGAGCAGGTCGCACTGCTCAGCGTGGCCATTGCAAGTGCAGGGGCGACAGTTAGGGAATCCCCAGTATCCCGGCAGACAGCGGTCGCACTGCCGCCCATACGCTCCGGGAATACACTCGCACTGACCGCTGGCCTCGTGGCAGAAGGAGTGGACAGACCCCTCAGGACTGCAATCACATGCTAAACCAACAACAGACCACAATTATGCTTGTGAAGGAAATACATGGTGCAGTCTATGCTATTGACAAGTTGCACTTACGCCTGCAGCCTTGCGGCCCAAAAAGGAAGGTCGCTGGGGCACATTTGTCGCAGTTCCTGCCAACCACGTTGGGCCGACACTGGCACTGGCCACCGCTCGGGTCACAAACCGTGCTGAGAGACCCCTGCGGGTCACACTGACAGGCTGAGAGAAACAGAAGAGAAAAAAAAGAAATATAGGGTTAATTCAAAGTAACTGGGGCATTTTTTCTCAGTCATTTCAATGGCAAAAGTGCTACAATTTACCTGAATTCACCCTAAATAAACGTGACCAATATTAGAGTTTTTTTTACTGTCAGGATTGATCTGGTTGGGTTTTTTTTTTTTTACCAAATTCAATTGTTTTTCACACAGCTATCCCTCTTTTCTCTACATTCTAGAGATCAACCAATATTTTTTACAAGATTTAAGGATTTTTCCTTACCTGAATATCGGTTGTGTAATATCGGCTTAGGGTGGGTGATATACCAGTAGAGAGAACTCATTTTGCTGTATGCTTGATCTATCTGAGAGACTGTTTCTGAGCGCTGTCTGAGGTTTTTAAACATTGCAAGTGATTTTATGCCATTGAAACGCAATCAGCAGCGAAAGAGAACTCATTTTGCTGTATGCTTGATCTATCTGAGAGACTGTTTCTGAGCGCTGTCTGAGAGGCTCGTGCACATGTATTGAATGCGGGGAGTATCGAACGGAGTTATTTTTGCCGCTTTATAGGCCCTGAACGAATAAATACATGTCGAAATGCCCGTCTTTGCAAGTATCCTTGTAAACACAGTAATTTAGGTCTTAAGTGAAAGCAAACAGCTGAGAAAGAAAACACATGTGTAACAGTATGTTGGATCCGGGCAGCTCTTAAAGTGACAGCAGTCTAATATTCATGCTGTACAATTCTTCCACGACCCGGTGGTTGGGGACCTCTGCTTTATACAATGTATGTAGTATTTCTTATTTCTTTGTTCTACAGTATTTTCGTCCTATTGCTTGCAATTAGTTTCTTATTCTTTTTTTAATCCCTGACTGCTTACTTGTCTTCAGTTTTGTTTTTTTTGTGATATAGAGTCTGATGACAAGAATTATGACATTTCTATGGTATAAAAAATTTAAATATCATAATGACCTTATTTAAAGCAAAAATAACTATATTGTGATATATATTGTTACCGTGAAATAAAATCTTTTCCCAGAAGGGAGTTTGACTGTATTTTTACATTCTGTATCATATAAAGCTTGACAAGTTACAGTTTCTTAAAGTATGACTTGAAGATGTCTTTTCAGTAGTAGTGTGTTATGCTGTGTTTGATTTCTTCATGTGAAAGTCGTCATTTTCACACTGATATTTATAGTCAGCAAAGCTTGTGTTCTGATTTACGCCTCTAGCCATGTCTTTTGCTTTTCTTCTTGTCCTGACAGTTGATGAAATTGTAAAGCCTCAGACAGGAAGCATGTAAAGCAGTATAATTATGCCTGAGGCCTTGTTACAAGCTCTGACACGAGGCAGGAAAGCACCTCTGATGAGAGACAACAGTCGGAGGAAAATGAAAGCTGAATGAACGATGACAGAATGAAGACTGGCGCGTCTATCATAAAGGGAAAAGGGGATTCTTATGCGGTTAGAGAATGGAGCCAAACTATATTGTGATATATATTGTTACCGTGAAATAAAATTACTCATTTCATGATATAAGATTTTGGTCATATCGCCCACCCGTATATCGGCTATTATATTAACGTTTACTATTTATTGCACTATTAATAGTCATCTAAATACTCTGTGGAAATTAATTTGCTATCTTCACAAACAATGCTGTTTGAGTGTCAAGTTTTTTATAAGCGCAAATAAATTCTTCATGCAAAATAACATTATTACACAATAATCATGTTTAAAAAAAATTCGGGATGACAATGAGAGCGTTGATCAGCAGGTATTTCATAATCTAGGCCGACAAAAATATAAATAATAATTCTGACAACATGCCACTCAAAATGAACTCTACTGTAATCTTATTTACCGTTTTGTTTGTTACTTTCCTGACAATGTATAACTATTCCAGTACACTCTTTTAACCAAATAAACAACACCTAAAACCTCATATCAAACTGTAGTTAAAAACTAAAGTTTTATCGGTTATAAAAACAATATCGGTTGATCTCTTATACATTCATGTATATCATCCATTATATTAGTTAATGGCTGTAAAAATACCTATTGGCTAACAAAATTTTTATATCAGTATTAACAGGTTGGAGCTTGCATACAGTTTAGCATGGGCTCAAACCCAAAAAAGCCTCTCTGGTGGATGTGCACAGCTTATAAATCACACTGAGGTAATTCACCGGAGTTCAACTCGACACCTCAGTGGCTCTGAGTTCAAACCACCTGCGTAAAAATGCTTGCTTAGTGACTTGGCAAGTCATCTCACCATGAAAGACCCACAAAAAACATATGGTGCAGGCCAGAAGAGCCAGGAAATTTTACTTGTTCTTTAAAGCAATCATCAGTCCTAGTGGATCGCTAAAGCAGTGCTGAGGAGAAACTAAAGTAACAACACCACAAACCTTTTCAAAATAGTGTTACTTTAGCTGATATTTATAGTCAGCAAAGCTTGTGTTCTGATTTACGCCTCTAGCCATGTCTTTTGCTTTTCTTCTTGTCCTGACAGTTGATGAAATTGTAAAGTCTCAGACAGGAAGCATGTAAAGCAGTATAATTATGCCTGAGGCCTTGTTACAAGCTCTGACACGAGGCAGGAAAGCACCTCTGATGAGAGACATCAGACAGAGGAAAATGAAAGCTGAATGAACGATGACAGAATGAAGACTGGCACGTCTATCATAAAGGGAAAAGGGGATTCTTATGTGGTTAGAGAATGGAGCCAAAGTCATGCCATGATGACAGGCTGAGAATCTGTATGTGTGTGCACTTTAAACAAAGTGGTAAGATCATAAAGATCAAGTTAGTATGCCATTTGTGATATTATAACTAGAATTTAAAAAAATAACTAATAATTCTTAAAAGTATAGTGTGGGCATTACACTTGCATTTGCAACTAAAAATTGATGTGCATTTATGCCAAAAGATTGCTTAAAATCTACTGTTGGTGCAATGTTTACTTTATGGTGTTTATACAGTAATATGTTGTAGATGGTTGTAAGTAGGGATGTTCATTTTAACCGGTTAACCGTTAACCGACCGTATACTTTTCAAAATAGTGTTACTTTAGTTACTAGCTATGCTTTCCTAACTGTAGCAGGTCGCTGGCTTTTATGCCGCATCATATTGTGCATGGAGCTTTACAGCCGAGCAAATTGAGGTACAAATATCCTTTCCTAAAATGTCAGATTGTATAGCTAAAATTGAAAATATTTAATGCTTTATGATCTTTTATGCTTTGAAACAGCTTAATTTTTTACAATTGTGTTTTCTAGAGAAAAAAAAACATAAGTCGCATTTTATTATTTCATTCAGAAATGCCTAATGCCAACACGAAATGTTTACAAACATTATAATAAACACTGTAAACATAGCTAGGCTATTTTAGTTCCCGTCACTCCACAACAAAGCCTTTCAATTAACAGTAGGCCTATTTAGAAAAGAACAAGAATTAAAAATATAAGAAGCTATAGCAATATAAACGACAAGCCAAAAACAGCCGAGCAAATTGAGGTACAAATATCCTTTCCTAAAATGTCAGATTGTATAGCTAAAATTGAAAATATTTAATGCTTTATGATCTTTTATGCTTTGAAACAGCTTAATTTTTTACAAATCAGAGATTTTTTTTTTTTGACCAAACAACCATTTTTGCAGATTAAATGTTTCAAGTAAAAAATAATTTTTAATAAATACAAATAAAAATATAATTTTTTTTTTTTTTAAATAAATAAAAAATTGTAATAAATAATTTTTTTTATTTAAAAATAAATAAAAATAAATGTAGTTTTTCACTAAATTAACTGATGGATGAATATTCAATTATTTTCATTTCTACAGCACAATATCAATGCATAACAAAAACATTTATTTATAATATTTATTTACAAAAAAAATTAAAATATGAAGAATTCCACACTTTTAAATAATGACACAAATCTTTTATTGAAATGGACAGTTAAACAGAATGAATAAATTGATCTCACCAACTGTAACACCATTTTTTTCCCACTAAAAGTAAAATCAAGGACAATTAAAACATCCGTTTTAATACTCTAATACCTGTGATTACTAAGATGAAGAATGTTTTTCTTTCATTTTCTTAATTTATTATTTAAGTAAAGATATATATTTCTCGTATAGGCCTATTTATTCATTATATATATATATATATATATATATATACACTGATTTATTGAAATGGACAGTTAAACAGAATGAATAAATTGATCTCACCAACTGTAACACCATTTTTTTCCCACTAAAAGTAAAATCAAGGACAATTAAAACATCCGTTTTAATACTCTAATACCTGTGATTACTAAGATGAAGAAGGATCATGAAACTAGTCTTTTTAAAGCCAAATGCATCTGTTCATCACTTTGATTTTAACTTACTGTAATTAGAGTGTTTCTAGTTTTATTAGTTAGAATAAGTTTAATAGTGTCACCATACTTGAGACACTTGATTCAAAAACTATTGTTAATTTTGTGCCATTATACTGCTCTGTTAAAATTGTATCATCAGATATAATTGTTAGATATTTAAAAGTTACATATTTTAAAAGACTGCCTCCTCACATAGCTTCAATGTTGTTTGCTACTTATTAAAGTGTAGCCTTGAAATGTGGCCTAATTTTCCTAGTAGGGAGTTCTAGGGCTGTATTTTTTACATAATGTATCATATGAAGTGAACTATCCCTTTAATGAAAAAATTTTTGTGAAATCTTAAAATTCGACCACCTTTTTTTGCCTGTAACTCAAAAGTAGCCCGTGCGCATTCTGACTCATTTTGCCAACATGGAATGAATGAATATTTTATCTGCAACTTTTTGAATGAGCAGTCAGTAATGGTAAAGTATGTGCATTTCAAAATAAGAGTCCTGGGGCCCGTTCTTCGTACGTCGCTTCTTACATCCGAGATGAAATGTCACATCCAAGATGATATCATCGCGCTAATCAGGATCTGGCTAATTCGGTTCTTTGAACACACCTGTTGTTGATGATTAGTACGGCTGGATTGAGTTCTCTGAGATAATTGCGTGTTCATGGGTTCGATCAGGTTTAAGCTTACGGACCTGTTGCTATGACAGCAACTCCGGGATGAGCTTCGAAGAACCAAACAATCCAAGATCATGCCAAATCATCAACAATCAAATCCAGCTAACTGAGTTAGCGACGTACGAAAAACGGGCCCCTGGTGTATTTCAGGCTTGTTTATAATTAAAAGTCCCACATTATGCATAAAGTTTTTTTGTTTTGTATTTTTTGCTTGATTGATATGGGTATTTTGATTGCACAATAAACTGTTTCTGAAATTTAATTCAACATACAATCATGTAGCATTTGTCTGGGCTTCCCCGTCATAGGAAGGAAAGACTAAGAACATAATTTAACACATATCATCACAAATATTATTAGTTCAATTTAAGGTGGGTAATTTATTATGAAGTTATGGATGTACCTTTAACTCCCTGGTGCAGAAAAGCCGACACACTGAAGATGTAATTCCTGCAGATATCAGTCATGGGGGTTTTCACCACTGCTTGGCTGTTCTCCAAACAGCGGTAGCGCTGGAAGGTTTCCCAGGCGCTGTTGGTCACCATGTCTCCACCCTCTGACCCAGAGCCAGAGAAAATATCCAGGTTTTTGCAGTGTGGCATGAGGACGATCTGAGAGCAAGAATAGAAATCGGTCGTTCAGCATTTGAAGATTCCAGTGCAACTGATATTGTCTATCTGACAGGGTAAAAGAGGGAGCCTACCGAGTCGATGAGCGTGTACGGCGACTGCACATCACTGAGAGCCGAGTAGCGAGACAGACTCAAGCGCACTGTGTAGTTCAAGCCCTCTTCAAAACACACAGGCCTAGACAGCACCACATACCTGATGGGCAAAACCAAGAGAATTCACTTTCTCAGATTTAACACTCAAAGACATCAGCTTAATGAAACCTAGTGAACAGCCGTCTAAAGGTGCAGTCACATTTTCTGGAGTTCAGCAAATTTTTGTAGTCAGAATCAAGTCCTTTCAATAGAAATTGGCGCATTCTAATATTTTGCATGAGGGCGAAAAGGGTCTTTTTCTTGGCTGCAAATTTTCACCTAAATTTTGCTGATGTGAGTGCATCTGACTAAAAACCTAACTAGGCAGCATCCTAACTGAAGTGACACATCAAAATAACTGATTTTGAATGCTCTGCATTGACAGGAACTCATACAAATAGACTCACCTTGCAATTGACTTCAATGGGGTTTTACGTTAGCATGTTGCTAAGCTAAGAGCTTGATACTCTAATAAGAATAAAATGCAATAGGCACAAAAATCTTGGGTTTTTATTAGATTGAATTACTGTTTATTGTTACTTTTAAGCTTTGCATGCAATAAATATATCTATAATAAACACCACTCTGGATTTATTGCAGTACATTCTGGGATTACGTTCTCTTCCTTAGAATTTGGTCAAAATGAGCAAAATGTTGTTCACTACCATCTAGTGTTGTTTTAGTATTATTTATACTATTGTAGCTTCTATTAATATTTTGAATTAGCTTTTTAATGCGAGGTCAATTTTTAGTAAGTTTGTTATGTACTTTTGTCATTTTGTATGACTTTTTTTGTATTTAAATATTATATAAATATTTGATGAAAAACTTGAAATATAAACTAGAAATGTTGCTTTGGAAACTAACTGAAATAAATATGTTTAAGCTGGATTACTAAAACTGAATTGAAACGAATTTAATTTAAACAACAAAAGAACAACAAAATTACCAAAACCTACACTAAAATGAAAATGAAAACTGAATATATAAAAGTAAAAGATAATTCTAAATATTACAAAAATACTACAGTAGTATATAAATAATGACTTGGGTTGGTCAAATCCTGAACCCTATAGACTGTAAAAAAAATAGCGATAAAAAAAGCATTATTGATATACTATTGTAGTTTTTATAAATTTTTGATTCGAGTTACATTTTTAGTAATTCAATTATGTACTTTTATTGTTTTTACTTATTTATTTGTTTTGGGGATAATTGATTTTTATTTCAGTTTTTATTTAAGTTTTTGTTTAAGTTTTAGTTTTAATTTATTTACAGTTAGAAATCTTAGTGCTTCAACTTAGGTCAGTTAGTTGCCAAAACAACATTTCAAATTTTCAACTTAGTAGCCTAATCAACATTTCAAATGTTTGTTTAGTTTTTCATCTAATACTTAAGTTTTATTTTTGTTTCAGCTTCATTTCAATTGTTTTTAATAGTTTTAGTTTATTTTAGTCTTTCCATAAGGACTACATCTACAGCATGATGACTTAAAATACTGCCTTAGTTATTATTGGATGAAAGGTAATGTGCATCAGGTGGTCCATCTTTCTGATCTCATACCTGGATCCGGGATGCAGAGACACCACCTGGTTGTCATCGTCGGGCATTGTGTTTGCACAGCGGCTGTCGGCGGTAATGACGCGAGGCCTGATGACAGTCATCAACACTTCCTCCCACTGCTCTGGCAGCTACACACCGTGAAAGAGCAAGCAGATGATGTAATGATGTATCTGCTTACCCTTTAACTCAAGGCTGATCAAACATGTCTTTACTCATTACTAAACTGTTCTAGTCAAATCTCAATGCTAGTATTATACTGTAGAGGAAGTCACCTGAGGCTCATATCGGATGATAATGTCATACTCCATAGAGTAGGGGATGTTGTCGATGCTGAACTCAAGATAGGCACCTTCAGGAACGTTCACAAAACCAATGCCAGTCCAAGTAGGGGATCTGTCCTGAGGCTGGGGTCTCGGGACAACCGTCACACCCTACCGATAGAGATATGTCATTCAAATACTCAAAGACTTCGACAGATGGCAATAATGAGGACACTTACAGGTCCAAACTTGGCGTCCTCAGCTTCATAAGTGTAGTGGTCCAGAGCGATGAAGTAAAAACCAGATTCCACCTGGTCGCAGCGTCTGCCAAACATGTGCTCGCGACACTGACACTGACCCGTTTCTGGAGAGCAACTGGGAAAAGAAATAACGTCAGGAAATTTAGATGGTTCTTCCTAAAGATCTGGAGGAAAATAGCTCTGGAGGACATATTTCATGCTGACACAAACAGTCAAGACTCAAAACCTGTGAGGAATGGCACCCATCTGTTTGTTGGACTGCAGTTAAAGCCTGCCTTTGTAACTCATGTAAATACAGTTTTCTTATTGGATGATACAGACTAAGAAACATTATTTTCACTGTTATTTCAGGCTTCCTGCCAGTAGTTTCTCAACACACTGATTCAACTTACTAAGAAAAGAGGGCAGTAGGAGTAGCAAGTAGATTTTTACAAATTCTGAAGAAAATGTAAGTTTTTTAATCCATTTTGTTGTCAAAAATCTAAGTCTGATCACAAAGGAAAGTAATAGCACAGCTCTCCTCAGAAAGCGGCATAAGTTAAAGTGTCACTCGATGTCCATGACGAGTTACACAGCAAAGTTTAATACTTAGGGTGGTGTTATTATTGTTAACAAAATCTTTTGGTAACTGAAATAAAATTAAATATAAACCCTAGCAAAAAAAAATATATATATACTAAAATGTATTTGAATTACATTTATTTTGTGCTAAGTATACTACAAATACATTTACATATTTATGTGCTTAATAAAATACCCTGCAATTGTACTTTTGGTATACTAAACTGGTATACTTAAATTGGAACAACTAATTTTGTAAATGTGCATTGTGCAATAAAGAAATACTACCAAATAAAGTTTAAATATAATTTTTAGTGCTGTCAAACAATTAATAGTGATTAATCGCGATTAATCGCATCCAAAATGAAAGTTTTTGTTTACTGTGCATGTGTACTGTGTATATTTATTATGTATATAAATACACACACATACAGTATATATATTTTCGAAATATTTACGTTTATACTTATATTTATTTACTTATATTTTATATTATATATAAATATATTTAATATATAAACATAACATATTTTTCTTAAATATATACTGTATGTATGTGTATTTATATATACATAATAAATATACACAGTATACACACAGATATTATATAAACAAAAACTTTTATTTTGGATGCGATTAATCGCGATTAATCGTTTGACA
>NW_015650717.1:43820-62425 GCF_001515625.1 Sinocyclocheilus rhinocerous
TTATTATGTATATAAATACACACACATACAGTATATATATTTTCGAAATATTTACGTTTATACTTATATTTATTTACTTATATTTTATATTATATATAAATATATTTAATATATAAACATAACATATTTTTCTTAAATATATACTGTATGTGTGTGTATTTATATATACATAATAAATATACACAGTATACACACAGATATTATATAAACAAAAACTTTTATTTTGGATGCGATTAATCGTTTGACAGCACTAATAATTTTATATTAGTAAGTCTTAAGCAATATGTCAGTAAATATGTTAATGCATTTGAAGTATTATGGCATAGGACGTTTTTACTACGAATATAAGATGAAAAACTTAAACAAAACAGAAAAAATACAAATGTTGCCTTGGCACCTAATTGAAATAAATGAGTTAAAATTGAAGTGCTAAAATTATTAAAACTCAAACCGAAATAAAAATAAATTAAAGCTATACAAAAATATTAATTACAAAAAAGAAAAACTAATAAAAATGACAAAAGCATATAGTAAAATTACTAAAACCTGAACTAATAATAATAGTAAATTATTATAAAATACTAAAAATAGTAGTAATAATAATAGTGATAAAATGTATTTGAATGAGAGATTCAGGAACTTCAGCCAGAACAGAGTAGTATTACTCACTTGTTGTTGATTGCACCACCATGATCACAGTCACATGGTCTGCAGCCATCCATGTCGTTACTGAGACCCCAGTGCTGAGGCTATGAGAGAGAGACTAGTTAAAAGACCATTTAAACACCACAGTGTTTACGACAGACCTCACAAGAAGCAAAATGTAAGCAGTAGTTCTTAAAGGCAAATGATCACATTTTGGAATAACTGAATGCAAGAAATCTGGAAAAATAAATAAATATAATTGTTAAAATGTAAAAGAATATATATACTGGTTATTCACTCCCCCCCACCAACAATTCCTGCCGACCTGAGACTCGAACCCATGGGTTACAAGTCCAACTCTCTATCCATTAGGCCACGGGGACAGTCGTGGGGAGATCTGTCATCATACTGTTAACTACTAGGAACTAGGAATCCGAGGCCAATCCCAACGGCAAGCTGTCAAGGCCCTTTCTAGTGCCGCTGAACAAGCGAGTCGATGACTCTGGATTAAGAGGAGGGAATCCGTCTGGGCCCCATAACAACAGAGGTGAAAGCAGAGGAGGGCAAAACTGGGACGTCAGTTGGTGCCGATGAGCCCTCTGGAGGTGTAGTGGGCTGATATCATCGAAACACCAAAGAAGGGGGGTGCCCACCTGCTGACCCCAATGAAGCTGAGACCTCTTTCCCTCTATACCCTCTATTTATATATATTTATTAATGCACATTTAATAAAATTGTTGTATGATTTACAATAATTTACAAAAGTGTCACATTACATATTATAAAAGCACAATGTTATGTTTCTAAAATCATTCACAGTGCTATTGCACAAAGATATATGAATGAACTCATAAAGTAAACAGAACACGCACCAGACACTGGTCACAGTTCCTTCCGGTAACCAGACGTTTACAGTAGCAGTTTCCTGAGTCTGTATCACATGGACTTCCACCTGGAACTGTCCCCAAAGCATTGCATGTGCATGCTGGGTAACAACAAAACAAAAGCAACTTTTATTTGAGATCTTTCAAAACCATTTTCACATGAATTGATGAATGATTTGGGTTGGCTATATTGTGTAAGGCATGGACTTACGCTGGCATCCCAGAGGGTCGTCGCTGAGTCCGTAATGGCCCTGTTTGCACTGGTCACAGCGCTCACCCTCCACATTAGGCTTACAGCGACACTGACCCGCGATCAGCCCGAGAGACACGTCTGTCAGCGGATCACACACTCCACCGTCGAGAGAGCCGACCGGATCACAGTTACAGGCTGGAAAAGATCAATCCGGACAGCGTACTTAAAGACAATGGACAGAACTGTGGACAGCTGGGAAAACTAACAAACGGAGCCATGATAATTCTTATACTGTATCAATGCTGCAGTAAAGATGCTCTGTGTCAACTTTTTTATCGCAATACAGTTTTTCGCAACTAATTCTGTTAAAACTATCTAGTACAAAGTTCACGAAAGATACTTCCATTGTTTAGCATTGTTCACACAACAATAAAATTTAGTTCGTTAACATTAGTTAATGCATTCACAAACAATGAACACATTTTTACAGAATTTATTAATCTACATTGTACATTGATGTTAATATATTAATATATTAACATTGATATATATAGATTAACATTGATATGTTTGTTCAGAATTAATGCTAATTTATACTTAATACTTAAGTTAATTTTAATATCTACAAAATAATTAGTTAATAAGTATATTTTTTGTTAATTCATGCTTGTTTATAAGTTATTAATGAATACTAATTAAATTTATACAACTTGAAATGCTAAAAATACACATAGAAATGTACATTAATCAAATAAATAAATGGTATTTTATTGTTACTCCATGTTAATTATTGGATTAATATTAATGAATTGTACTGCATTGTAAGCTATTATCATAGTTTGATGTAAAAGTCA
Organism: Sinocyclocheilus rhinocerous; assembly: GCF_001515625.1. Taxonomy (NCBI): domain Eukaryota; kingdom Metazoa; phylum Chordata; class Actinopteri; order Cypriniformes; family Cyprinidae; genus Sinocyclocheilus; species Sinocyclocheilus rhinocerous. The sequence goes on from NW_015650717.1 coordinate 46,397, forward strand.
GAGACCACATTTCTGCTTTGTGGTCAAAAAGTTCAAACTGAAAAACCTCAGTCACCACAACAAAAGAGGAATGTGAAACCCTAGACGCGTGTGGTTTGAGGAAGGGCGGCACTTCGCCTTGTGGTAATGGACTACTTCAAAGCCCAGGTGTTTCTGCTCCCAAATCTGCACGAGCAGAGATGAACAAAGCAACAGCTGGACCAGACTCACATCACAAACTAGACCAGACAGGTAGAGGAGCAGCGGCCGTCTGAAGGGGGAGAAAAGCTCAGAGGAAATGACAGGAGAGGAAATGAGAGGGGACACATACACTCGCAGATGTTGGGGTCGCGGATGTCTTTCTCCGGATGCTGGTAGAAGTAGGGCTTGCACTGCTCACACTTGTGACCCATGGTGTTGTGTTTGCAGTCGTCGCACACGCCGCCGCTCACGTTACCCGAGGCCCGATACACGGCCATGTCGAAATGACAGGAATCAGAGTGATGATTGCAGTTACACTCTGTGAAAGAAGCAAAGAAATGTCAGATGTCAGATGATCAAGTAACAATTGTAACAAAGAAACAATTATAACAAAGAATGACAACGTTTAAAAAAAGCTATAATGCATTAACAACTGCATGACAAATTACGACGTATAAAAACTATAATGCAGTAGCAATTGCGCAACAAATTACAACATTTAAAAACTGTAATGCAGTAACAATAACACAATAAAGAACTACGATGTTAAAAACTAGAATGCAGTAACAACTGCACGACAAATTACGACGTATAAAAACTATAACGCAGTAACTACTGCATAACAAAAAATTATGATGTTTAAAAACTATAACGCAGTAACAATTGCATAACAAAAAATTATGATGTTTAAAAACTACAACGCAGTAACTACTGCATGACAGAATTACATTTAAAAACTATAACGCAGTAACAATTGCATAACAAAGTAACTACTGCATAACAAAGAATTATGATGTTTACAAACTATAACGCAATAACTAATGCATAACAAAAAATTATGATGTTTAAAAACTATAACGCAGTAACAATTGCTTAACAAAGAATTATGACGTTTAAAGACTATAACGATGTTTTACAAGAATTACGATGTTTAAAAACTATAATGCTGTAATATCTGTATGACAAAGAACTACCACTTTGAAAACTATAAAGCAGTAACAATTGTACAACTAAATTTTTTGGACTATGTTCTTTAAAGAAGTTACAACAGTTTCAAAACATGTTTGTACTGTTACAAAAAGTTTAATGTATCTGAGTTAGTAGCATACCAAAGTTAAAATATTGATATATAAACTTCATTAGAAACTGTAACAATTGTACTAAAAAATAGAATGTCAGCATTGTTTAGAAACTCTCATGCAATAACATTGATACAATACTATAATACCAATGTTTCAAAACTATAAAGCAGAATCAAAAGTACATCAAAAAGAATGTTACAAAACTTGTAACACCTGATTTGCAAAGTAAATCTTTTGAAAATCTACTGGTTTCATATGGTTTTTAAAAACATTATGTATAATTTAAAATATATATATTTAATGACTCATGTGATGTAACCATCAAGTCAAATGTAATAGTGCATTTTCATTACATTTTGACATAAATATCACTACATTTTTGGGTTGTACAACAAGACATTTTATAACCAGAATTAACTTTGTTAAAAAGTTCTTTTTAAATAAATGAATAGATCCAGACAAAAAAATGAGCATGATTTCATTGACCCATAACTGAACATTGCAGAAGATCATACTTTTACAGGCGTTGGTGTTGCGTCCCTCCGCGGGTCTCCAGGGCAGGTCATGGTAAAAGTCCTGACAGCGCTCACAGGGTTGTACAACAAGACATTTTATAACCAGAATTAACTTTGTCATAAAAAGTTCTTTTTAAATAAATGAATAGATCCAGACAAAAAAAATGAGCATGATTTCATTGACCCATAACTGAACATTGCAGAAGATCATACTTTTACAGGCGTTGGTGTTGCGTCCCTCCGCGGGTCTCCAGGGCAGGTCATGGTAAAAGTCCTGACAGCGCTCACAGTTCAGCCCCATGGTGTTATGATTACACATACAATGGCCATGGACCTACGGCAAAACAGACATAACAATGATAACCAAGAACAAAATAAATGTAATCAAATTGAGACTATGTGTGGAACAGGATATTTAAAGGCACCACAAATTATAAACAAGTAAGTCCTCAAAATGAATTTGAGCTCATTTCCTACTCAGACCCTAAAAGGGAAAGATTTGCTCAGGACAGTCTACAAATCCGGCCCTAAACCAGATGGCAACAGGAAATGTTTATACTGCATGCATCTGGTCTACATTAAACAAGCTCCAGTCCTGGCACAGACACAGATCTAGATGCAGTCTATATGTGAGCTTTCACAGAACTGCTGAGCCTGGAGATGATCTAGAGTCACTTCAGTGCCTTTGAATAAAATTCTTGCACATAAAAAGGTAGTAAGATGGAGATCTAGATGTAATATCTGTTCATTTCTTTTGTAAGAGCTGCAACAGACTGAGACACATCTCAGTGCAGACGGATTGTAAACAGAGAAGACTGCAGACTAAGCAGGAACCTCGTTCCTTTGGTGTATTTCGTCTTTGGCTTTTCAAATCATTGATATAAAACCACAGAAACACATACTACAACTTCAAGCATAAATGAAACAAAACCAAAAAAGGTTTGTAAACAACAGACACTGCGTGCATTTTCTCTGCAACATGATTATTTGCATTGTACACTATTCAATAATGAAACCACAAGGCGGTCCGCATACTTTCATACTAATGTGAAACAGATCCAAACTGAATTAGCAGCAGACTGTGATGGGACTTCAAACTATTTCTTCCATGACAAATGTTTGTGAGATGTTTTCTTCAAAGCAGAGGTTTAAAAAGCCACAAAAAGGTCTGCTGCATTTAAATGTGGTGTAAATCAAAAACGACTTCCTATTAAATTTGCTTTATTTAATCTACAATTCATTCTGGTATGATGCTGCATTAAAATTTCATAATTTCAGCTCATACGTGATTGCTAAGTCAGTTTGTGGTGGTGATTGGAGGGACAAAATTTTGAAAAATTATAAAATATAATAAAAAAAATAATAACTATAATAATAAATACTATAATTGTACAAAACATAATTGTAAAAAATATATGTAAAAATTATAAAATATAAATGTAAAAAAAAAAAAAAAAATGTAATAATCAAAGTTATCAATAACTTGCATTATGCATGGCATAAAACTCACCATGCCGTCCATGACCTCTCCAGCTCCATCGATGGGGGCGCATTCGGATGCGTGACCATAGCAAAAACAGTTTCCTCTCACCACCATGTCATAAATCGCATAGTAGTACTTCTCCTTGATCTCTATACGTGAGTCCAGAAGATTGTCCCCGAGAGTATGCAGCTTCGTGAACTTCACCCTCAGATTAGTGATCTTTAACATGTCTATAAATGAAAGGAAGCAAGAAGAAATTTGGTTCACACTATTAGGCCACTTAATGACAAGCATGTATGTTAAAATGCTTTCATTTGTGGCCTTACTTTGAATTCTGGGGCTGTAGGGATCATCAATCCTGAAGGCTGGATCCAAAACCCTAAAGATGGCCTTCAGAAGCCAAAGGAACAAGAGTAAATGGAAAATCCAGTATATGAGCAAGTATTCACCAGAAGTGCAGTGCATTTCCAGAGCTCACCTCACCCTCAGTTGAGGGTTCAATGTCGGAGTAGCGGGAATCGCAGATAACATCGTCCACTTTGGTCATGGGTCCTTGAGAGACGAAGGGGAAGGAGGTCTCGCAGTCATAGGCGAAGTAACGGTACACTTGCCAAGTCTTCCCGAAGTCTGACGACCGTTCGATCACCATAGCAGCAGGTCTGAATGTCTAGATAGGGAGCATAAGAGGTCACGGTCGACTTGAGAACGATACTTCCAATATGGATGATAATCCTGCATCATCAGAATTGATCCTTCCTTACATTATATCTATTCTGGTTTTTTGGTTACACTTTATCTTAAGGTGACATTACCTTAAATTACACAAATTAGTACTATTAGTAATATTTATTAACTACAGGTTAGGGTTAGTTGCTTGAAATTATGCCTAATAATTTAATTGCATGTAATGTATGTAACTATGTCACCTTAATATAAAGTGTTACCCTTTTTTTTTTTTACTAGTAGAATGAAAATGAAAGTGTTTTAATGCGCACCTTAAAAAATACCACTAAATCATGATGAAATGTGACATTTAGGATAATAAATAATAATAATAATAATAATAATATTATAGGTTTTTAAGAAAGCATCAATATGGAAATTCTGGCCTAAAATAATCTTATATTTTCATGTTATAGCCAATAACAGATAAATGGATGACATTAAAATACTATTTTGTGTAATTAAAAAGAAAACACTAAAAAGTAAAATAAATCTATTTAAATGCTGCAAGTGAATGTAGGTCTCTCAACATTATAATTTAGTTTAAAAATTTATATTCATTCTGAAATTTGCTTAGGAAAAATGGGATTAAATTTCAAAGTTAATAAATTATGCAGAAAAATATACCAGCCAATATGGTAGCATTATATCATCCAGTGTTATTTTAGTATCGAAAGTTACAGTTTTTTTTTTGTTTTGTTTTGTTTTATTAATTCTAGTCAAAGTTTTAGCAAATTGTTTATGTGCTTCTCATTTTTTAGCAGTTTTTTAATATGTCTATATAGTTTTCATTAATTAAATTTTTACATTTTTAGTTAAATCCAACAACAAATAAACAGCAGATTGTGAGAAATTAAGAAACTAGTCAAGTATTTTCATAATAAAATGTTATATATATACACACACACACACACACATATATATATATATATATATATATAATTTTATTTTATTATGAAACTACATCACTAGTTTTTAATATGTCTTTTAAGGCACAATGTTAAAAGGCTAGACACTGTACTGTTAAAAATTATGAAAATTTCCATTCAATTTAAGTACTGGTATCAATATTGACATTACTCGCTTGGATAGTATTTGGTATTGTTAAAAAATAATGCTATTTTATTTTATATTATAACTAGTGCTGTCAAAGGAATAATCGCGATTAATCGCATCAAAAATAAAAAAAATTGTTTACATAGTATATGTGTGTGTACTGTGTATATTTATTATGTATATATAAATACACACCCATACATGTATATATTTAAGAAAAATATGTTACGTTTATATATTACATATATTTATATATAATATAAATTATATGAATATAAATATATACATGTAAATGCATGTAAATGTTTTCAAAATATATACTGTATGTGTGTATATTTATATAAACATAATACATATACACAGTAAACACAGATATATTATGTAAATAAAAACTTTTATTTTGGATGCGATTAATCGCGATTAATCGTTTGACGGCACTAATTATAACAAACAAACAGTGATGAAAGTTTTGTTCCTGTACAGTTTCCCAACAATCTTTGCAATCAACATCACATGAGCACTATTGTTCTCTTGATGCCAGTCGTTTCTATGCGCTCTCTGATTTCTTTGAACTGTATTGCTGAAGTGAGATCATGCTGAAATGCAATCTTCAGCTGAAGCATTCCAGTCGTCTCCGTCGGCTGCACAGCTGGGTTTATCCCAGACCTCCCACGGCTCCCACACACTGAGCAACACTTCCCCTCCTGCCAGCAAAATCCACATCAACCCCCCTTCCCTTCCCACATTCTCTCCTAACGACCGCAAATCTCACCTCAGCCCGGGGCTGTGGCGACACCTTTCCCCCAAAACACACATCACCAACTGACTGTCCTCAGCACTTACTCTAAAGGTCATGATGAGGTGTGTGAAGTGGAACTCTGCCTCCAGGTTCAACTGGATTGTGACGTTCTCCAGGCCTGAGAAAGAGAGCGATAAAGACATGAGTTAAGACAAAGAGTTGTATTTCTCCACATTTATTAATGCCGTTCCATTTGTTAACTCCCAAACTGTTCTTTATTATGTTCTTTAGGCTCTTTACCGGCATCTGTAGTTTCATGAAGAACTTTTAACATCAAGAGAACCTTTCCATTCCACTAGTATACAAAAGCTATTTCAATTTTTAAAATGTTCTTCACACACGAAAAGGGTTCTTTTAAGAACTGTTGACTGAAAAGTTCTTTGGGGAACCAAAAATCATCTTCTATGGCATCACTGTTTTGCAATCTAAAAGCTTAAAACTGGACCCCATTCACTTTCATTCTATGCATAAAACAACAAAGTATATAGAAAATATATATTTTTTATATATTCTATTGTTTTACAAACGAGGGTGATAATAATGACAATTCTCATTTTATTCTCTATCATTATTTGTCATGAACCCTACCTTGAATATATGTTAATATATTAATTATTATTTTCGGGGGAAAAAAAGAAAAAAAAGTTTTACTAAATAGTAGTTTTAAGCAAATCCTTTAAAGTTTCTAAATGAAATGAAAGTCTCTATTTGTTCTCTATTTAATCTAATTGCTGGCTAGAAGAAACAATTGAGATTAAAAAGATCTTTGGTATGATGTTTTGGTAATGCTTTACAATAAGGTTTCATTTGTTAAACTTAGTTAGCTGCACATGTTAACATGCACTAACAATGAAAATACTGCTTAAGTGTTTATTAATCTTAAACCCTATTCGCACGGGATTAGTATTACCTGGTGACCTCCAGTCATTTGTAATAATTGCGGAGGTTGTCTGTGATCTTAATCCCGTGCGAATCGGCCATGTCTGTAATTTGTAATGTAAAAATTCCCCCGCAAATGACCTACCATATTTCGCCGAACACCGAGGTCCTGTGATAATATTAGTCCCGTACACAAGGTCCCCAGATAATACTAATCCTGTGCGAATAGGGCTTTAGTCAATGTTAATTTTAACATTTATTAATACATTGTTAAAGTCAAAGGTTGCATTTGTTAATATTATTTTATGGACCTGAGCTAACAAGAAATAACAATGAACGGTTGTTTTTTACACATTATGGTACTGTCGTGAACGCGCGATGAAGATTGACAGAAGAGAAGAAATTATTTTCGTTATTTTTGTTTTCTTTGCGAACAAAAGGTATTCTCGTAGCTTCATAAAATTACAGTTGAACCACTGATGTCACATGGACTATTTTAACGATGTCTTTACTAACTTTCTGGGCCTTGAATGTGTCAGTTGCGCTGTTGTCTACGGAGGGTCAGAAAGCTTTCAGATTTCATCAAAAATAACTTAATTTGTGTTCCCAAGATGAACGAATGTCTTACGGGTTTGGAACGACATGAGGGTGAGCAATTAATGACAGAATTTTCATTAACTAATGGGACTGTATTATAAAGTGTTACCAATTTTTCTCCATTAAGGTTCTGTAACTGTAAAGGAAGGGTTAAGCAACATAGTTTCAGTACAAATTACACCATTTTAAAAGGAACATCTGTATCTTGTACATTAAGAAGCAATGCACAATTGCCCTAATAGTACTGCAGACCTCTACTGCTCTATAGTTACACTAAACATCTGCTTTTTTAGTGGGAAAGTGCTTTGGGGGTCCATAAACATCAAAAATAAGAATAAACAGAGTCATATCTTTAATTAAGTAGGAGGTCACCCCTGGTATTCCCAGGCTTTTGGCCCAGTTGGCTGCTGTATCTTCTTTGTCCTCCTACCCCATACTCTCTCCTAAACCATACATTCACAGGCTTCTCTGGTTGCATTCATGGCCCCTCGTTTCCTGTCCCACTACATTTCACACTCCTCCACTGCAATAACCAGTAAATCTCTGGATTTCTATTTCCTCTGTCTGTTTGTCTCATCGAGGAACATATGGCTTGTAGAACTGTACATTCTAATCGCTTGCAACAGCTGGACCTTCTCCATGTTGGCTGAAGAAGATGTTTCGCAATTCAACCGAGTGGGTGGCTGTAGGGTAATGGGAGTTTTCCGAGGTAAAGTATGTCTTACAATCTTCCTAAAAAACTAACACGATGTGAGGAATAGAATAGACTTTAAGTCATTGTTCACTGAAAGTTGCTCTCAAAACTACATTTGCATTTCTGCATATTCAAAATTAGGTTGTATAACATAACAACCAATGACAGTTGTTTAAGGGTCACACAAGTCTAAGAGTAAAAATAAGAGTGCCTATGACAAAAAAAATAAGCAAAATGCTAGTACTTATAAATGTATTCTTTGTATTTGTGTTGCTGTCATGTGATTTTGAAAACTTTTATATCATTTTACTGAATAACTAAAAATATAATGTGTTTTTAAAATCAAGTAAAAACAATTGAGTACATTAATAAGTGTCTGAGAGTATCTTATTTGCCATTTGTACCTTATTCATCATTTTGATGTTTTAAAATATATTTAAAAAGGTAAAAAGTGTTTTTCACAATTATAATGAATTATTAATTTATAAATATCTTCAGGTTTTCAGAGCACCACATGACATTTTACAACCTGAACTAACCTTGTCATGAAAAGATTAAACTATTTGATATTTTAAGAGACATACTGACTTCTGCTGAGGTCCTGATATTTTCTGTTTTATGGTTTTTTTCTGCATATTGATTGAGTCACATGACTTTGATTTGGCAGGCTTTTTTCAAACATTAATAAGCAGTGAATATTTTTTTTCTAAGAAAAAGAATAACATTAAAATTTTATTGTTTTATATATATATATATACCGTATATATATATTTTTTATATTTGTATCATTTATTATTAGATTATAAGCATAAATTTGACAAAATAATGGACCCTTTTCACAAGACTGTGATGACGTGTTTAACAGTCATCAGCATCGTAAATCCTCGAAAGTTTTTCATATTAGTTTTTTTTTTTTTTAAATGTATGTACATTTATAACACTAATCTTTGTATTATATCACCTTTGCATCAAATTACAAAAAAACAGTTAACGCTAATGCGAAACGCTAACGCTAACGCTAATATGAAATAGTGTTTCTAATGAAGCATTTATGGGAGGGACGGTAAATTTGACATCGTTCTCTCTTCTGACTGCCGTTATCAGTCTCTCTCAATTTTTTTCCTTTTATTGAAAGTCACGAAAACACTATCGTGGAGTTTTTCTTTTGCTATTTGAGCAAATAGAAATGCAAAAAATATATTAGTGGTACTCTCCCATTCACTGCTATTCAAGTTAACCCAACTATGATGACTTCCGCTTCTGAGAAACCCAGAAATGTGAAAAAGGTTTATAATTTAATTTATTGGATTGAAACAGCATGGGATAAATGACACAATCTTCAATTGGCAGGTAGAAAACTCTTTCCCAGGGAAAAAGAGATGTCATTCCACACTTTAAAGACTGGTCATCACCTTAACTGGTCAGCAATTACGCAACTGCTTTGAAGTAGTTAGTCCCTCCATTGGTCTGATTATAGGGGAACTAACGGACACACTAATGAGGGAGAGTTCCCTCTAATAAGACCTTGTTTCACAGCCTTCCTACATTCCCGTGAGAACTACACGGTCTTTCACATCCAAGACTGAGCAAACACCTAAAATAGTACTGAATAGTATTGAAAAGAAAAGAAGATGAGCAATTGTTTGGTTTGGAGTCACAACACAACTCACCATTTTCTGACTGCCACCAAGTCTTGAGGCGGTTCGGGGCGAACGTAGTCACGACATTTTCAATTCTGTGGCTGGTTACTTGGTGCGTGCTTTCATCGTAGGTTCCCCTGGAATCGCACACAAAGCACTTCTTCTCTTCCTGTGATGGAGGGGGTGGAAAAACCAGATAATGTCAATGGCATTCTTGTGACGCAAGAACTTCTCCAAATGAAATGAATGACTGTAAGGGTCTCTGGGATACTGAAGCAAGTCAACCCACTTGGTCTGGCTTACATGACACAGCTTTTTCAAAGTCTGAAGGCCCACAGAGAGCATTGGTTTCATGTGCAGGCCAGAAGTTCAGAGCTGCTTTGTGACATTTTCTCTTAATTAAATACCTATTAAAGCAATTTGACTCTCTTGAGGGCAATTAGCTTGAAAATTGGGACATATATTGTGTTGTAATTTGACTAGTGCGTTAAAATAAGTTCCTGGCCGCCATTTGACCTCAGCTCCAACTCAATATGTTGCACTGCAAAGATTTTTCTTTGATGACACCACCTTGTTTTAAATGATTAAACGTGAAAAGAGATGAAGATAAACTGATCAAAAGAACTGATCCAATATGTCTCGAGACAAAACTTGGAAGTAATTATCTCTCTATTATGGTGTGGCATGAGCGATTATCACTCAGCCATAGCATCATCAAACCCCTATAAACCTGCAGATTGCATTTTTGAAGATTCAGAAGACCCACATAAGATGTTCAATGGCCCGACGTAAAACATTTTAAGGCGTTTTGTCTAGAAGGAAGTAGTCTAGACATTCAAGAGTCGAAGGAAACAAATCTCTAAAGACAAACATGTTCCAAAAACACCCACATGAAATAACAGGACAGCAATAAATCTCTTTCTGAAGATGTTACAGATAAAAGCTCCAAAGGGTGTTGGAAGAAATCCCACAAGTGGAAATAAAACACATAAATTCTCAATTGTGGCATTAAAATACAATTATCAGGCCGAGTATAGAGCCCAAGGGGGTGCAGTTTTCATTCCGGATGAACATATATCAATTGATGGCATGGCGTGACCATAAAATTAATGCTTGTCTTTGCAACTTTTTGCAACTTGAAAAATAAAACAAATTTATACCACTACGTAATGATGATAGCACATTGTAATTTTAATTCAAACTTAATTGCTAAACTTTTAATGCCAAAACAGCTATATTTAATCAACAATGAAGGATAATGGTTTGCAGCACACAGGTTACCTGCAAATGACTGACGATACAAAAAGGCTCAGGTTTTTGGTGTCCGCATGTGGAGGTGGCTGAGAGTTGGTGTGCTCTTCCAATGAGAAGATCTCCTGTGGCAGGATAACAGCTCCCCTCTGTGCAAACATCTCCCAGCTCAGGCACATCTGCGAGACCCCATGCCCCTAAAACTTTGTGGAAGAAAAACTTTTATATGCATCTGGTAGTAGTAGTGAAATGTAATACCATATAGACTTTGTTTGCTTGCATTTTTAGGGTCCTTTAAGTTTCAGTTTAAGAAAAGCTAAAAAGAGGCTGATATATATATATATATATACACACATATACTTATATTAATATATACCCTTAAATTTATTTTTAGGGTCCTTTAAGTTTCAGTTTAAGAAAAGCTAAAAAGAGGCTGATATATATATATATATATACACACATATACTTATATTAATATATATTATTAAGATGAAACAAATTAAGTATATTTATTAAACCTTAAACGTAAAAAAGCTAATTTATGTGCAGTAAAACAGCATATAATTCACAAATGAACAGGCAATGGTGTAAAATACATATAATTTATAAAATTACATAAATTATAATTTCATTTTTGCTTAAAGTTTGAGAAACTATGCTTTATACAGGTCAAACCTCTACATAAATGTGACTTTGCCCCAATAAAACTAAAATGAAACTTACTTAAAAGGGCTGCGAGCTGTAACAGCATGTTTCTAGATTCTTTCTTCAGCCGGGGTGCAGTAATCCTGATTTTGCTTGGAAACTGCAGAGCTGAGTCTGATCCCTGCAGACTGTGCTGCTGCTTTACTGCAGCTGGAGCTGCGCGAAACTTTTTCTCCTCAGCCGCTAATCTTCTGCGCATGCGCACAACGCTTCGACTCGTCTCGCGCGCTCCCTCCCCCATTTTCGAAGGTGGTCTTGAGGTAAGCAACGGCCAGTGAAAAACGGATAAAAGTAATTAAAAGAGCACTGAAGTATAGGTTTAAGTACACTCGAGTCGACTGTACATGTCAAATGAATAACACTGATAGCAATTATTTGCGTATTTGATGAAAACGCGCCATTTGAGGGGATTTGAATCCGGCAAAGATATTTTACCCTCTTCAAATAGGGAGGGATTGTTCTGGTTTGTGACAAAAAAAAAAGAGTTAAAAGTACAAGATTTTCAATTTGTATATTGGGAACGACGAAACGTCAGATTAATTTATCTTAAATCTACTTTAATTGTGGTTATACCATGTTTTAATAATGATAATTAAATCAAATGTTATGCATAGAGTGCTATATTCATTCACCACAGTATTAACAATGTACTCCAAGGTACCAATAATGGTACAACAGTGGTACATTTTCTAGAAAACCATGGTACTTCTACTACGTGGTATTTGTTAATGTTAAGAGAAAGACAAAACCTTTCTGTGGTTGCAGTGTTTTTATTAAAAGATAAAATTACCATTTTACATAGTAATCTAGATTCTCACGCACAATTACAAGTCCTAACAATTTTATTAACAGCTATTCTTACTTCCAATAATGATACACTAAAATGAACTGATCTGTGATCAGTGAAATGGCTTTAAATGGCTTTAGGTTTCCTCAGTAATTAGGCAGTTTAAAGGTCAGTCAAAGAGCAGGAGGTTCATGTCGAACTGATGTGGATTTGGTGGTTGTCTTGACTGAGATAAATTAGTGTAATAATGACCAAGAAGAGAAACACAGACTTCAGTCAGTTTAGACATTAGGAATTAAACCGGAGATTTGAATTATCAGTATATTAAGGCAATAAAGTGGTCAGATATTTAGATATTAAGTTAGGCAAGTCCTACAAAGCATACATTGTAAAAAGTGAAACCTAAATTGATTCCATCCTACATCCTGTCACCTTTAACCAGCTTGTGTAGAGTTTTTCTTTGTTTTCGCTTTGTAAACTTCAGGAAGAGATTAGGTGAGGTGACACAACTAATATCTGCAGATCCTTCTGAAACCTGAAAGACACAGTTTACTCATTCAGCAGACTGACCAAAAAAAAAAAAAAAAAGTTCAGTCAAGTAACTTCGAGTTGTAACACCTAAATTACCTTTTTTATTCAAGTCAAAAATACTACTTAATATGGCTGATTCAATCAACTACATTAGGTTACTTTAAAAAGTCATTTTTAACAATCAGGTAGAATTGTTTTAAAACATTTTAAACATCATCTGTTTCATTACTTTTTCCCTTTATCTTCACCCAATGAAGATGAAATTAACTCTGACAAAACAAAGTGTGTCTGAACAACAATAAAGTAGTTAAAAAGGTGGGAAGATCCACTCAGACAGACCAAAGAAATCACATCAGTGGGGCTTTACCTTTGGTTTTGCAATTGAATAGTCTACGGAGAGGTTGTTAACACCGTAGGACAAAAGCACAGACCCTCCACCTCCTGCGAGAGACAAACGAGCACATTCCACAAGCAGCAGGCGTCTAAACCTGACTGTCTTATCTTAATGCACATGGAGCAGCTGTTGAGCTCAATTCTGGAAGTAATGCTGAAGTAGGTTTTTAATCAAGAGGTTTGAATTACTTATCCATGAACCAAAAAAATTTAAATACTTTTGGAGGAGACTTAGAGGAATATGCCTAAATAGCTCAGACATAAGCCAATTTGGAATGAGCTAAACAGAATTGAATAAACAGTAATTGAAGTTGCATCTCTGATTTTCGTCAGTCTGATTCAAACGAAATTCATCAAAGTCTTTTTGAATGATTCATTTGAAAACGTGGCTTATAAGAATCACTGTGAATCAGTGAGAACAACTCAATAAAAATAAATTTTGTCATTGGTTTGCAGCACACATTCTTTTTATCTCATCTTTTTCAATTCATCAAGCAAATAACTTGAGTAAAATATGATTGGTTTTGCTGTGGCACTATAGATTCAAGCAGTGCAGGAAACAATGCTGCATAGTTTGTGTGATAGGCGACATTTTAAATTTTACTCTTGCGACCTCTTGTGGACAGTCAGGGTTATACATTACCTATATAAGATTCTCAAACTTGGCCCATCATTTGCTAAAAATATACTATAAATACAAAACAAATAAAAAAAACTGAACAGAACCAGAATATGGTCATTAAGTATTTCTGGGGCTTGATGAGAACCAGTTCATAGCTCTAGATTGTAAACAAAAAAATCAGCAAGCCCACAAAGAACCAGGATAAAAGGACTGCACTTATTCTGTAAACCTAGTCCAAGACCGTTTTGCCTTGCGTTGCCTTCAGAATTTTCCCATGGCAAACACTGAAAATGCTTCCTCTAAATTTGAGGAAGGGAAGCCCTTGCAGGCTTAAGTGGAGCACAGATTGTATTTATCCACTTTGTCAACAATAAAGTTCCTCAAGTCATCTGCCTCCTTCTGGAGTGCCTCCAAATCTTTTATCCTTTCCTCTTTTCTTTCAGCTGCAACCAGAATCCTTTTCTCCAATTCTGAAACGACAATGATAAAGGAAAAAAATTCTATTGCTAACAAGAAATTAACACCTATAGAAATCCGTAAATCCCAAAGCATACTGCTTCTTATGATACTGTACCTTCAATTTCCTTAATTTTATCTTCCACATTTTTAGCCAGTGTTTCTGCCTCTATTGTGATGTTCTTCAGACGTTCGTTAGCCTCTTCATTAACATTCTGGTTTGTGCTATTCAGTTTTAACTTTTCAAACTGCTCTTTCAGTTCCTCAAGATCCTACCAATGGAGAAAACCAATCCACTTATAGCAGGTTAAATATGCTATATCTAAAGGCAGTGCACCATCTTTTAGGTTACTATTAGTACACTTTTACATGAACATAAACCATGTTTGTACATCCAACATATAGCTTATTTAAATAAATATATGTATTTGTGCTTGTGAGACTTACCTTTTCGGTGTTTTTGGCACTGTCAAGCACTGCATTGGCAGCATCTTTGGCCTCCTTCCCCTGAGCTCTGTTCATCTCCGTCTTATCCTTCAAGGCTTTGATTTCATCCAGTAACTTTTTGGCACGAGTCGAATCCAAATTATCCTCAATATTTTTTAGTTTAGGTTCAGTCTGTTTAAAAGTGATGAGAAAATATTGTTATAAAGCAGTTTATTAGGGCAAAAAAAGTTGAAATTATCTCTCAAAATAACTGATAATGCATTGAGAGCAAAACAACAAATCTAAAACAAAAAACAAAATAAAAGAAAGTTACACCATACACGTCTGGAATGACATGAAGGTGAGTAAAAATTCCTTTAAACGTGCATGTATTGTTTAGTAAAATAAACCATTACCTCATTAACTTTCCCCCTGATAATGTCATTGTTTTCTTCAGCCTCATCCAGATCATAGACTATCTTGTCATTGAGCTTTGCTGTATCATTGAGTGCTTTCTCTATCTCCCTCACATTGATAGCCTTGGTTCGGTTCCTGGTTATGCAACAACCAAACAGGATTAGTGACGCTGGTGTCCACAGGTTTAGCTTTATAAAGCACAATGAAATGGTAAAAACTACAGCTTTGACACATTGACTTCATTACTGCAGCCTCACAAGATTTCTTGGGCCCTCTCCTTCATGTCTTCAGCAATTCTGGCTTGTTTTTCCAAGTGCTCTAGATCATTGTCGAAGTCTGTGACGTTTGCCAGGATCCTCTTGATGTCCTCTATCATGTCCTTGATCTCATCAGGGGATTTGGGCAGCTGAATGGACAACACAGCATTGGCCAGTTTCTCAATGTCCTCTGGCTTCACCAGCTCGTCTGTTAAGGTACAATACTCAACTAAATTTACATTTTACCATGTGCATTTTATTTTACTCTAAATGTACTGTAAATGTAAGTGGTAGTTTTGTCCTAAATAAAAATGTATTCTTCAGATTCATCCCTCAAATCACATTAAGGCTACGTCCACACGAAGCCAGAGCTTTCCCTATCCGATCTTTTTTTCCCCTCGTCTCAAGAAATATCTGCGTCCACACGAAACCACAAAACCGACACAAAACGATGAAGTATACATGCCAGACCAGTATGTGGCGCTGTAATTCTGCCACAGAGATACACTAAAAACGGAGAAGAAGACTTGGACTAT
>NW_015650717.1:62706-68080 GCF_001515625.1 Sinocyclocheilus rhinocerous
ATCGTTTCAGAAAATATACGGATTCGCTGTCCACATGAAAACGCAAGGGCGGCGTTTTCAGATTTATCCACTCTGGGACCCGGTTTAAAAAAATATCGGTTTCACTCTCCCAAAACGCCGGATCCATGTGGACGAAACGCACATACGATACAAAATGTATGCGTATACAGCTAAATGCGTCTCCGTGTGGATGGGGCCTAAGTCTATATGATTTTCTCTTTGACACAATAGGAGATATTTATCAAAATGAAGACAGGCTGAAAAAATGGCAAACTTTTTGACAATAGGTTCTATAACTTAGGGTGACCATACGTGCCATTTTCCCAGGACGCGTCCTGGCCAGGATTTCTATATTGCCTAAAATATCTAGGTTTTGGCTTTGTTTGCGTGTGCAGACCAATCGGTGTATGACATATTTTTCCTCTGTTATTTGCCACCAAGCTGTAGATGTATGTAACAGCAGGGGCTTTGGGCATGTGACCAAAACCGCAAATCTTATCAGTTGGCCAGCTTTTTTCACAGTGTGAAAGATGTTTTGTGAAACACAAGGTAAGTATAAGTGTGAATAAAATTTGAGAGCTATAGCTGACGGCAGGATTACAACAAATAACAACTTAAATTTCAATCTGTTCCTCAATTCACATGCTTGAGAAATTAAGCGTTAGCGTTAGTTCTGGCAGGTCACGTGAGTCAAGCTTGCATCAGCTGATTCTCAGCTGATCACATCTACCTATAGGAATACGACACCTATCGCGGCATTCCTATATAAGCTCTATTCAGTATTATTCAGCAGCTTTTCAGCTTGCTCCGGAGCAAATTACCCTCCTCCATCCCCAGCTCCTCCTTTCGCCACAGTCAGGACTTGGCTTTCTGATATTCCTTGCTAATCAGACTCCTTTATCTTGAATAAAGTGTTACACTTAAATATCAAGTACATTAATGATATCTGCCTTGTTCTGTTCTGTTAACCCTAGGGGTGTTATTATTGCTGCTCTCCCTGCTTATTCATGACAGGCTGCATGGATGGGCAGGGAGGTTTTTGCCCAGAACAGAACCATACCGCCAAACCAAACTTTATGCTAAGTATCTATCATTTTGACGATAGTGGTCCTGACAGAACTACTTTTATGGTACATTTGTCATTGACACTACTCACTGTCTACTTCTGTTGTATGAAAAACAGAAGCTTGGACTTTTGATTTTGTGCTTCCCAAAATGAAAACACTACTACCGATTTGCCTGAGAGTGGCCTGAGGTGAGTAGATGAAATAACTATCCAGTTCTTTTCCTGCCTGGATATGATCAAAGACCAGGCGAGCTTTACCAGAAGCTAGCAACTGATTCATTACATGCAGTACCTCTCAAGTAGTTCTTGAGCTTCTCTATGAGGTTCTTGGTGTCAATCTTTTCCTTCTCATATTTGTTCTTAGTCTGATTAATTTTATTCATCAGGTCCTCAGCTTGATCTTTGATGTAATTAGTCATTTTTGAGGTGCCCATGAGCTGTAAATAGAAAACAGAATGAGGCTTAACATTTACATGTAAAAGATAAAATGATACAAAAGTTTTTGTGGCTTCTTTTTCAAAAGATACAACCTAAAGTTCCTCTGGAGACCCTAATATAGACACTTTGAACCACAAGGCAAAAATATACATAAAGTATATGCATTAAAATGATAAAGTAGTAAGGTACTGGTATGTTTTTGACGTGCCTTAGCATCAGCTTCCTTGAGTTTACTGCGCAGATCAGTAATGTTCTTCTCGGTCATCTCTGCCAGTTTGGAGGCATTGAGGCTGATGGGTAAACTCCCTGTACAGGCAGGACCCCCGCATATCCCACATGAAGCTCCACCACATTTTGCCTTCTCACATTCTGCATCGCCTGGAGCCCCACAGACCTACGGCAGAAAATTTGTCACTGCAATACACATATATTTCTTCTTCAAATTGCAGAATGAAGTTTTACTCTTCATTCACCTCCTCGTTGAGGCTGGCAACATTCAGAGCTTTCGCTTTCCTCTCCAGCTTTTCCATTTCTCCTATACGACACTTTGAAAGTTCCAATGTAACATTCTCTCTCGTCTTCCTGGAGGCTTCTTGGGCCTTTTTAGCTGCTTCCACTTTCTTCTCACTGTCAGTGAATTCTTCATAGAGCTTTTTGATCTTATTTAAAATATCTATAGAAATGACACAAACAGTAGTTGCATAATAGCTCACAATGCCTTTAAAAGCCAAAATGAAGTGTTATGATGTTCACAAATGGCACTCTGATTCTGCCAAACCAACTTTTCATGTTGGTAATCACTGAGATTTGACTTTTCATTTACAAACCATTAATAGCTTTTACATCTGTCGCTGGAATCTCTTTTGTCTTCTCCCTGAGATTCTTCAAGAGTCTGTTGAACTCAAGTCGGATATTGTCGATGTCAGTGTTGAGCAGTATGGTTGGATCAATAATGATTATGTTTGGGTCAATGGTCTCTGTTTCGTTCCTGAGGAGTGAGTAGAAAGACATGTAAGATAAAAGTGGACATTGTACAAGACTACTGTAATCATTCCCAGTTGCATCATTTCAAAAAACATGTTCATCATAGAAGATATGTATTTAATAGTCATCTTAATTATATATTTGAAAAAATTAATTGATTTGGAATAAAAATTAGCATTGTGTCATTGACCCAGAAATATTGTAGTATGTCAATTAAATTGTGTAAAATTATATTACCTAATGCGTGCCAAGAGCTCCTCTAGTTTTTTTAGCTCATCCTTGGCAGTCATGTTAGCCAGACTCTGCAGCTTCTCCAACAAATTCCTTAAGTTTTGTAGTTCAGATATAGGCCGATCGTCTTCAGGACATGGCCTTTTAGTTTCTATCCTCTCAATATCTAGTCTAACATCTGAGACAATTTTCTCCCAGAGGTGGTAGCAGGCATGGCAGGGTTCACAGGCAGGAAAGTTTGTGTCATGACCTGGGGCGCAGTCATCACAGAAAAGGCCAATCACCCCTGGCTTACACAAACACTCACCCGTGTAAGGGTCACAAGCTGGATAAATGGTCCCCTCCATGTTACAGTCACAAGCTGAACAAAAGATGATATAATTTTGTTTTAGTCAGCAGACAATGACTTGGAAAAGAGCAAAACTCTGTGTATATTAGCTTACACATGCACTGTATATCTGGGTTTCCAAAGTGATTCGGCCCACACTCATCACATTTTCTGCCTCCATACTCTGGCTGGCAGAAACACTGGCCTGTGATCTAGAAGGACATAAAGTATAGGTGTAAAGCCCAAAATTCCTTTATAGCCATCCCATGTGATGAGACACTTCTTCTAAAGTGAATTTATTGTATGAATGATTATATAAACAGAAGATATTAACCTTGTCACAGATGTAGTTGAGAGCATGTTCTGGATCACAATTACATGGCTGGCACCCAGACTCCCCATCCAGGTTCCAGTATCCATCCTCACACTCATTACATAGGGTTCCCTTGACACCTGTGCGACATGGGCACTGGCCAGTTTCCTGGTCACAGAAACAGGGGCTTCCAGCTGGACACTTTGTGTCATCTGTGCCCCTCCGGTCACAAGAACACTCTAAGTAGACAATAAAAACATGGCATATGTTGTTTATGAAGCCATTGTTTATGAAGGCAAAAAAAAAAACTTAATAAATAATAATAAATATCTGTTGCCAAAACAATGCGTAATTTACATGAAGCATTTTGTCCCATATAAAAAACGTCTTTATCCTATCTGTTTTGTAAATGGACGTTATAGATCTGATTGTGAATGATTCATCCATGTAGTTGTTATTTCTTTTTTGGATTTCATCAAAATGTCACACTAGATCTGGTGACATAAGCCAGTCATTTAGTCCACTTAAACCTCACCCCTTCCCAATCAACTATAAGCTCACATTCATTTTTGAAGGCAACACCCTCAACTCAAACCAACCAATTAACAACTGAGAGTTTGCCCAATTTTTTCGATAATCAGTTATGATAATCACTGGTATGAACATCACAATATGGAAGAAAATATCTGTTACTACTTCTCCGTTTGATTATGACTTCAATATTAAAATATATGTGCTTATATTTTGGGCCACATTAACAGTTTTCTCTAAGTTATCTATTTCTTAGTTGCTATACTTATTGCTGGAAATACCCACTTTTTGATGTGTTCAAACCGCAGGAACTGGGAACAATTTTAGTTACAGGAATGCCTTTTGCGGGGACTGAATTAGCTCTTTCTTCAGAGTAGAGTATAACCAAGTACAACAGGAACTACCAGTGACATAAGTGTATGCTGATTGGCTGAACTCAAGCCATATGGCACTCGCCATTTCTAAAAAGCTAGGGATGCACCGATACCACTTTTTCCAGTACTCGCCCGATACCGATACTTTTATTTTTGGTATTTGCCGATACCGAGTACCGATACCAATATTTTCATTGCATTTGTAAATTTAAAAAATATTGGGTACAGAAACCAAAAGAGTAACCTGAACTTCAATATTTTCCCAGACTCGGTCTGAATAATTTTTGGTCCCAAATTTGTATCAATTTTACTGGTAGTGTATGAAGAATTTTTGGGTATAATATATCACAGTTTAGTTTATTTTGCTATCATCACTTTACATAAATGAACTATAGTGTCCTACACCCACTAGTAGAAAAATATAAAAAATTATATCTGGTCTCTGAATAATTTTTGGTTTGACTGTATATCCTTCTGTTATTTTCACACTAAATTATGCCCATTAAAATGTTTTTTACAAGTTTTTGTTACTTTCACTGTTTTTTCTCTCTCTCTATGGTACCCTACATCATCTTTAATTTAATAGCATTAGAGCTGCTCCATTGCAGCGGCTTAGTACTGTAATCACGCGATTTGCTGTACAAATGCAGGGAACCACTCGCTATAAATCTCCTAACTGTGATATTTTCATAAATAGAAGTCATGTTTTTTAAAATCTGAAACGTGCAGCGATGTATTTTTCAAAGCCACTCATATAATGCAGAAACACTCATGCCCCTATAAATTGTCTTATATTTACGATTTAGTTTTAATCCAAATGATGCGTGTGCTAAGTGAGTGAACATCAAAGATCACACAACAGAAGTGCGCGCGTGTCTGACCAAATCCACCGGTTCGGTTTGGCCCCCCCAAACTCAAACGTCAAGCTACGCCTATGTTTCTCTCTCTCTCTCTCCCTCCCTACCATGAAGTAACTTGTGCATTGTTTTACTTACTTCTTTTTGACATATCCGACCGAACTATAAACTTTCCAGTGATGTCTGTGAGAAAGGGATATTCACTCGACAAGCTCGCGAATCTGCGTGCGCGCGCGCTCAATCCACTCAGCG
>NW_015650717.1:68152-81384 GCF_001515625.1 Sinocyclocheilus rhinocerous
TTATATTCATTGCATACATATACTTCGTAGACATCTTTAATCTCTAATAACTCCATTCTGCTGTCTGTTGTTGGTGTTTCTTTGTCTGAATATGGCACTTATAACATGCTCTGTGGTATCGGCGTTTGGTATGGGGCATTTTAACGAGTACGAGTACAGGAGCTCAGTATCGGGCCCGATACCAGTATCAGTATCGGTGCATCCCTATAAAAAGCCATGTAAACACAGTTTACTCACGTTCTCAACAAGCTAACTCCACTAACACGGAAAAGAGCAATAGATGGACGAAGCCATCTTCATTCTACAGTTGTTGATATTGTTGAATGTCGTTATATATGACAATGCTGTCAGCTGGCTTATGTCACATCAGAGTTACTACTGGCAGTGTGAATGTAAGCAGGAAAATGGGCCTAGGGGAAAATTTAGTTCTCAAGGGACCGCCCTGGTGGCTAGTTCCTATAACTACCCGATGTGAAAACCCCTAAAATATTTATCATTTGCACTGTCATTGTTTTGTAATTAGAAATAGGAAACCAGAGAAATATGGTTATTTTTGGTTGTTATTGTTTCACCCTGTTTTATGGACTTTTTAAAGTGTCCTTGAGTGCCATGAAAGGCGCCTATAAATAAAATGTATAATAATTATAATAATAATAGAGCAATGTATCCTTTTAAACCTGTACCTTTGCAGTCTTGAGTGAGCGCATTGCCATAGTATCCACGTTTGCAGCTCTGACAGCGCGGCCCCTCTGTGTTGTGTAAGCACCGCAAACATTCGCCAGTTACAGCATCGCATGCTTCACCGTCACGAGGATCAATGTTATTGTTGCAACAACACTCCTCACATTGGCCGCCGGGCAACCTCAGATCACCGTAGTAACCAGGAGAGCAGGAGTCACAGTTTAGGCCTACAAGAGTAAGGTAAAATGTAGGTGTTTTTATTTTACAGTGTTGTATCTTTACTTCCCTCACTGTGTGTTACATCAAACAGGTAACTGGAAGACTCTTTGATGGTTTTGGAAATGCTTTGTATGAAAGAGTGAACAAGGACCTGTATGTCCAGGCAGACATTCACAGTATGGAGCTCCAGAGTATGGATCTTTGTTGCAAGAAATGGCAAAGAAGCGCCCACTTCCGTTCACATCTGGACATAAGCATGGCTCACATGGCTTCCCAGAAACAGGGTCACCAACATAACCATCCTTACACCTGGAACAGAAAATGACCATTAGCATCTTAAAAGGATAGTTCACCCAAAAACGAAAATTCTGTCATTAATTACTCACCCACATGTCGTTCCAAATCTATAAGAACTTCATTCATCTTGAGAACACAAATTAAGATATTTCTATTATGACAACTCTCAGAAGATTTTAGCATGGTAATGGATTTGACTGTTTATTTATTTAGTCTTGGTGGAATAAATCTGCTACGCTTCTGCTGCTGAATTGCTTTTGCTGTTGGTTATTGCTGTATTTTTGTTTTCTTTATGCACAAAAAGTATTCTCTTAGCTTCATGAAATTAAGGTTAAACCACTGATGTCATGTGGACTATTTTAACGATATCCTTACTACCTTTCTGGGCCTTGAACGTGTCAGTTGCGTTGCTGTCTATGCAGGGTCAGAAAGCTCTCGGATTTCATCAAAAGTATCTTAATTTGTGTTCTGAAGATGAACGAAGGTCTTATGGATTTGGAACAACATGAGGGTGAGTAATTAACAACCGAATTAAAATTTTTGGGTGAACTATCCTTTTAATTGTAAGGATTCATTTATTGTAGTGTAACACCGAAAATGAAACAATATGATATCAAATCCTCTCTTGCCTTTCACAGTGGGGTCCAGCGGAGTGTTCCCTGCAGTCCAGACAGTCTCCAGTGACCAGGTCACAGATGTCAGCCAACCCGTTGCATTGGCAACGTCTGCACAGGGGAAAACCGTAGTAGCCAGGGTAACATTTATCACATCTACGAGCAGTTACTCCTTCTCGACACGAGCATTGACCAGTTGTCTGGTCACAAAGCTCAGCGGTAGAGCCAGACGGATCACAGTCACATGCTAGAGGAGTCAATGACAAATAAGAATGTCCAAGATAAAGAATCTAGTTTACGAAACATGTGCCATGTTCTAAAAACATTCTGTTTGTATTCATATTTCATATGGTTTCGAAAATGTTTTTTTATATCATGTCATCTCTGAATATGAGAATGTGGCTTACGTGAGCAGCCACCTGGCCCATGCCCATATGTCAGAGGAGTACAGGAATCACAGCACCGACCAATAACGTTGGGTTTGCATTGACACTGTCCACCGAATTTACTGCAAGATGAGCCATACGCTCCAACATGATGACAGTTGCAAGCTGTTGATTTACACAGATGCATATAGTTAATACAAGGTAACAATGCATCATGGAATTAAATGCGTGTGTATATCTGTGATGTAAATTTAGACGATACTCACACACTGCACCATTGTGAATGAAAGCTGACATACTTCCAATAAGTTTCTCACATACTTCAGGAAGGGTGTGCTGTCCTGCCTGTGCACCCAACTCAATACAACGGTATTGCTGAAACTGAGCTAGATATGACTGTATGCAGAAGTTTGGGAGTGAGTCCACTTTGGGAATGAGGCCCATCTATGGAACGTGAATAAGGATAAATAAATTTACTAAACAAAAGGTAGATAATTTTCAATGTCATCTTTTCCAATGATCTTGCAAAAACAAGGTCTGATCGTTTGAAATCTTACAGAGTCAATCAGGATGTATGAGCTGATCTGAGGGTCGGCACTGGGCTTCTTTCTAAAAGTAATGTCCACATGGTATTTATTACCATCACTGAGGCATATTGGAAGATCCAGTGTGGCTGTCCTGTATGTAAAGAGTTAAATGTAGTTAGATGAAGTAGATCTAGTAATAATTTTACTTGACATGAAAAATACTTTCAAGAGCCTGAGCTCTTAAATGATAGTTCATACAATGAAAGGTAATGGTGTCCAAAACAACATTTGACCCCACTAACTTTCAATGTATGGACAAAATGTCTTTTTTCTATTCTGCAGGAAAAAGAAGATCACACGTTTGGAACAGCATGGGCATTACATATGTAAACAATGCCAGAATTTTCCTTTTTGGGTGAACAATCTCCTTTACTAAATTAGTACTCAACAAAAACCTGTTAAATATATGCAAAATACACTATACAAAAATCTCACCTTCCAAAGGCTGGAAGAGTAAACATTTTATCAAACGGGTCATTCAGGCAACGTCTATCCCCTGATCCAAAAGATACAACGTTCACAAAAGCTGTCCAATCATCGGTGGACTGCAAAGATAACATTTTGAGTACATAAATGTGAAATGGACCAAAACATTTCAAACAAACACTGACATTCAAATATTTAATGAAAAGACTGGCTGACCTCTGGTTCATAGCGGACAACTACATAGTAGTCAAGAGTAGCTGGTATATTGCTGACATTAAATCTAAGTCCAGCCCCATCCTGAACTCGCACAAAACCCAGTCCAGTCCAAGTGATGGGCTGATCTGGGGTGCGCTGTTGCAGGATGACCTGAAGAGGTGAGCCTGGTTCAAAGGGGATTGTCCTCTGCACAGGAATGATGAAGTAAGACAATCACATTAAATTTTGTGACAATATAACTTGGACACATTGTTTATCTGACAGTTCAAACTTTACCTGGCCTTGTCTTCGTCTTCGAGTTCGCCGCTTCTCACGCTTTACCACCACAACCCTGCCATTACTGATCTTGAAGTCATAACCTCTCTGTCTGTAGTAGTGCTCACAGATGGGTAGTGTGACATGGGGGTTGAATCGGGTCGGAGACGGCTTCACCGTTGGGGGTTCAGGTTCTTCATAAGGTGTTGGGGAGGGTTTTGGGGCAGAGGGGCAGAGAGGGAGCTTGGTTGGTCGTACAGGTATCTGTTCCAGGGGGTAGACCAATGGAGGGGCTTGTATAAATGGAGAAATTGCCATCTGTGGAAGCGGAAGTGGAAATGACCCTAAGTCATGAGGGTCTCTTCATTCTTATGAATGATTAAGAATATAATTTAGTACAAAAATCACATCCCAGTCTCTCACCCGAGGTGCTGCATGTTCAGCCTCATAGATATAGAAATCAAGCGGGGCCAGGAAATATCCAAGGACCGGCTCACTGCATTTGGGGCCTACCATGTTAGGCCTGCATTCACACTGGCCATCCACTGAGGAACATCTGTGTGAATATGCACATACAGACTTGTAAACAATTAATCTGTGGTTTGTTTCAGAAAGGAAACTGTAGTATCATACTCGGTTCTCAATGCCCCTCCAATGTCACAGTCGCAGGGTAAGCAGCCATAGACTGTGTTTCCCAGACCCCAATAACCTGGCTGGAAAATTGGACAACAAAGCGGAATATCAACATTTCCAAGCATTAATAACTATTTAAGTTTATATCCTTGTGGTCTAATGGAGAGGTTCAGCTCACCAGACACTGGTCGCACTGTGGGCCGAAAGCAAATGGCTCGCAGATGCATGTTCCAGTTGTTTGATCACAAGGGTTGCCAGTGCGTATAGTTCCCATGAAATTACACCTACACACTGGACATGTATAAATGAATGAATAAGGATCAGATAAAAAGGCAAGTAGGTAAATGCAAAAAGCCTTAGCTATTCAAACTCATTTTAAGACGTTATTGAGTAAGAAATGCGCCAGTTGAGTCCCATTCTGTGGGTGAAAGAACACTTACACTGACAGCCACTAGGGTCGTCCCGGCTGAACCCGTAGAACCCAAACTTGCAGCGGTCACAGCGCTCTCCTTCAACATTCTGTTTACACACACACTGGCCAGTCACTGGATCACACAGACCACGGTCCACTGAGCCATCAGGATTACATTCACAAGCTGGATAGGAAACATCAGAAAGATCAGGCCTTTCCTAATGGAGAATGCTGTACAAATTCTTGTCCAGGCCATAGTCATTTCTAGTCTGGACTACTGCAATAGTCTTTCTGGCTGTACTTCATCATGTGCAATTAAGCCTCTACAAATGATTCAGAACGCAGCAGCTCGACTGGTCTTCAATGAGCCCAAAAGGGCCCATGTCACACCTCTTTTTATCGCTCTGCACTGCCTACCAGTTGCGGCTCGCATCAATTTCATGATATTAATGCTTGCTTACAGATCAGCCATGGGCTCCGTACCCTCCTACTTCCACTAGCTCTTACAAGTCTGCATCCCCTCCAGAAACTTAAGGTCTGTAAGTAAGCGACGCCTTGTGGTACCATCGCAGAGAGGCACAAAATCCCTTTCTGGTGGAATGATCTTCCCACCCTCATCCGGAATGCTAAGTCCATGGCAATATTCACGAGACAGCTGAAAACTCATCACTTCTGGGAGGACTTAAATGCATCCTGAAAAGTTATTTAGTTTGTTTTTTGCCTCTTTATGAAGAATCGCTTCTTGGATTGCTCATTTGTAAATCACTTTGGATAAAAGCATCTGCTAAATGAATAAATGTAAACATCTAAGTACGCTTTCCACCGGAATGGAATGATTATTTCAGAGGACAACAATGAAAAACATACAATAGAATAATTTCTTTGTGCATCTAGAGGATTTTATTGTTCACCAGGTCACTCACGTATACAGGCATTGGGGTCGTCCATAGAGCGTTGAGGGTCCTGGTAGTAATATGGCCCACACAGATCACACTGGGGTCCAGCACGGTTGTTCCTGCAGTCATCACACACACCACCACTAACCCCACCAGTGGCCAGATAGCATGCTAAGTCAAAGTGACACTTCTCTGAATGACCATGGCAGTTACACCCTGAAACATTGAAGGAAAAGTTGCATATGGCTTTTCATTGTTACTCCCAGTGTTTTAATGAGTTCCTCCAGCCACTTAAATTGTCTTTTGTGTTTTAAACTATCAATAGTCTAGCTAAGTGCCACTTACTTCTGCAAACATCCGAGTCTGTTTTTCCACCTGGCCTCCAGGGGGCGTCATGGTAGAAGTCTTGACAGCGCTCACAGTTGAACCCTGCAGTGTTGTGTTGGCAAACACATTTAGCATGTACCTTGAGCAAAGACAGAAAAAAGCAAATATCAAAAGACTGTAAAACATACAATCATTTTAAAGCATATATCATTTCTTTAAACTAAGCTAGTAATTTAAGAATAAAAACAGGTACCTACGAAAGCAGAGCAAAACCGTTCTACTACACTAAAGCATGACAGGTAGTAATTATTGTTAACTGCCCTATAAAGAAAAAATACATTTATGCATATTTTTCAGAAATGGTGTAAAGAACAAAGAATGGGACTATACTTAAAAGTCCTTCCTCAGAAATGAACTGTTTCAAATGTACTTGAGACTTTTCATGACTTTGGTAATCTGAGCACAGTGTGAGACATTAAGATCTCTTCTGAAAATGTAAAGAAGATACTTAGGAGACTATCTGAGGTCAGGAGAAATGTAATGTCTCCATTAATCTCCCAATTAATCTCAATGCTGTCTAGGAGAAAGAGGAGGTCTCATATGTGCTTTTCCTTTTTAGCAGGAGTATGCTCACCATGCCAGGCTCACTAAAGGTATCTCCACGTGTGCCATCCACGGGAATGCACTGACTAGCGTGGCCATTGCAGAAGCAGCTCCCCCGAACCACCATCTCATAGAGGGCATAATAGTACTTATCCTGTGGGTTCCTCCTCCGTCGCGTGAGCAGCGTGTCGCCCAGGGTGATCAAACGGGTAAAGTTTACTCGCAGGTTCGTCAGGGTGATCAGCTCTGAGGACCATAAGAAGTATTGCTTATGTTGTTTAAGAATTTACTGATACCATATATTGTTATCGATATTAGATATTTAAATTTTTCAGTATTGGCTGTAACATGAATATCTATTGTCTTATTGATATCGGCCAAAATTTAAATATCAGTGCATTAGTTATGATTTGGGTCCTGAAAAAGAAACGCAGGTGCGAACCAGTGGAACAAACTATGTTATGACAAGTTTGAATAGTGTAAATTTTCTTTACAGTGAATTTTTCAAAGTGTCTAGCTCACAATGAGCTCATCATTAAGATATCGAGGCCTTTTGCTTGTTGGACATGCCTTTAGGCATCATCCTGGCTTGACATTTTTATTACTGTCATATTTCTAAAAGAAACAAAACATCTTCAAACGAGACATGAACCTTGTATAGTAGGGTCGTAAGGATCATGGATGTCAAAACTGGGATCCAAGGCTTTCAACACCACCTGGATGAAAAGCAAAGTTAGACTGAACCTGATATGTATGTTAACAAGTAATTGAAGAGATTGGATTAATTCAGGATTGCTCTGTGACTATACCTCTCCATCGGTGGACGGCTCTGCCCCAGAGTAGCGACTATCACAGATAAGGTCATCAATACTGTCTGCTAGCCCCTCAGAGACACCGGTGAAAGAGTTGGCACAGTCCTCCGCAAAGTAACGGAAAACCTTCCAGGTTCTCCCGAAGTCTTTCGACCTCTCGACCAACATGGCAGCAGGCCGAAAACTCTGTTTGAGAGCATTTGTTATCAAAAACATTATCAAATAAAATATCAATGAATTCAAGTTTTTAAATGAGATACATGGAAAGCATTGAATGTACCTTGAACGTCAATATCAGATGACTAAACTGAAACACTGATTCCAGATCCAACTGAATGCTGACTTCATGCACACCTGGAATTTTTAAACGAAGTAAAATGAAGTCTAAATTCGGGGTACCAGCAGAATTGTACTTAAATTAAGTTCATGCAAAGAAGGTAGTTTGAGGAACGCACCATTCTCGGACTGCCACCAGCTCATCTTGCGTTCAGGTTGGAAGGTGGTGATGATGTTCTCTACGCGGTGGCTGTTGGGATTGTGGTGGAGATTGTAGGGGCTCCTGGTGTCACAGATGAAGCACTTGCGCTGATTCTGAGTTTTGAGATAAAGGACAATAATGTCTTTTAAATGGCAAAATGTAATAATTTTAGTGTGATGAACAGAATGAAACTTGTTTTTCTGCTCCATTAACAATTATGGCTGGTCATCCAAATCAAGTCAGATTCGTGAATGAATCATTCAGGGGATGTTCTTCTCATCATGTTGCTGGTTAAGCTCTGGTCTGCCTGTGCTGTGCTCGTTCATATATTTTGGTGGAGGCGTGGCTTTGGAGAGTGATTTGCAGGAAGGGTGGGATCTTATGCTTTCAAAGCTAGCTTACTATTGCTAGCCTCTCCGGAATCGCCTACCTACCACACTGCAGTGCATCGTTGGAGAAATTAACTAGCTGATCTTGACTGTTTCCAGAATCCGTAGTAACTTTCTTGCAGATCTATCTTTCAAACCATGTTGGTTCAACAATATACAGTAACAGGTTGTTAATGACGTCAAGTAGGTGGTGGAGTCATAACTTTAGCTAATAAGCATTTTGAGATCAAATTAATGTCCGATTATAGCTATAAATAACAAGCATGGCATCTGAGGACTACTTTGATTTTGGTTTTGTTCTCTGATGTTTTGCTTTATTTCCAGATTTTTTATTTAATCACAGGTTCCCCGGGTACCAGGTGCTTTCATTTTCTTGACAAACTAAAATAGTTCAAAATTTTTGTTGGAACTATGGTTTTGTGAAATACAGAATTGGTAATGATGGAACTTGCGACCATAGTTGCTTAACAATGCTGTAGGGAAATTAACCCCCGACCAGTTTTGGATCAGGATCAAAAACTGATGATTCAGAAAACAATGATGTGTTCAAAGATTGAACTCGACTACTTCTCTCATGAATTCGCCAAGGAGAGTAAGGGTGGATGGCAAGATTTTAATTGAATAAGGACTTATATTTCAGTCTGTTCTTCACACAAAACCAGTGAATGCTTTCAGAATACTTGGAATATAGTGCACAGAGTCTTATAGACTACTTATTGGGTTTACTTTGGAGCTTGACAGCCGCAGGCTTCATTAACTTTTATTATATTGAAAAGACCCACCAAGAAAAGATGTTCTTCCAAAAAAAATCACCTTTTGTGTTCCATGGAAGAAAGAAACTTCTATGGGTTTGGAACAACATGAGAAAATGAACAAATAAAGACAGAATTTCCTGAGTGAATTATTCTTTTAAAAACTTCATACAGCTCCTGCAGTAATGTATTATTCTATGTAATTAGTGTCTCCTGGCAAAAATTCACAAGAATTTCCTGAATATAGTAAGGACAATGAGGGGGGATATGCGGGGTACGTCTTTGTTGCAGGCATGTATGAACAAGAGCTGTCCATCCCATCAATAATCTCATTTTAACACCTGAGAAACCAACCCGAAATGTATTCAGTGCTTTTACAGCTTCCTTTTATTTATACCACTTGTTATTGGAAGCACCATTGCGGTGGGCTCTTCAGGCAAAGAAAAGTAGTGTAAATATACAAAATGATTGCTGAACGACACACCCACATACCAGCTTTATCACCTGTATAGACAGGGCCGGGGGTATGAGGCGGGAGGAAAGGGGAATATGGAAACAGGCATAAATTAGTCTTGTGGCAGGGAAGAGGTAATGACATATACGACAGCTCAGGGAGGCATATCACAACTTGTCTTTAGTATGTATCACCCAAAGGGTCAGCCAGAGTGCTGTCAATCCACACTGAAAAAGGGGGGGAAAAGCATTCCGTCTCTTTTTAATCTCAGTGTGGGTGCTGAAAAGAGACCACTTTGGGCTTGAACTGCATTCTGGGTAGTTTGGATTGGGAAGATGTTATGTAAATATGTCTGAGAAAACTGTACTCGGAGTCCTGAGGGAAATGTATTTGCTTGAGGGTTCAAGGACTTGGGAATTTGTGATATTTTTTCAAATATTTTTCCGAGTTTCAAAGTGAAGTGTAGTACTAAAATCCAGAGAAGCCTTTCCCTGCAAACCCAACAAGCAATGTTCTGGGAGCAACTCTTCGAATCTACTTTCATTTCTGGTTTAATACTCTGAAGACATACATATTTTAAACCACATCACTGACATTCAGACCTCTTGAAGTGTTGCGCTTTTGACAACTGACCTCTAGGTATCCCAGGATGCAATAGTTTTGTGGTCTGTAGAGTCCACAGGTTGAAGAAGCCTTGAGCTGGCCGGCGCGGCCCACCATGAGGTCACCGAGGTTAGGATAACATGAATTCCCCACACATTCGTCCTGGAGGCGGACTGGAGCAGCTATCACTACAAATCACAAAAGTTCAGTTATACCAGGTTTTACATTAGCTAAACTTCAAGTAATAAAGTTAGCTGCATATTGATGACTCAACCTGTACTAAAAACTGTTCTCCAATCAAATGCTTTCTAGACAGAGAATGCCCCTCCCCTCAATCAACCTGCTATTGGCTAGCAACAGCAAGCAGGAAATCAAGAAACTAAAGCCTATTGGCTGTTTAATAAAGGGAGGAGCTTTGCAATATGCCACACCCAAACTTCCTGTCTTGTACCTTCAACATACTTCGTATACGCCAAAAAATGTAT
Source organism: Sinocyclocheilus rhinocerous (assembly GCF_001515625.1). Taxonomy (NCBI): domain Eukaryota; kingdom Metazoa; phylum Chordata; class Actinopteri; order Cypriniformes; family Cyprinidae; genus Sinocyclocheilus; species Sinocyclocheilus rhinocerous. Next base: position 78,678 of record NW_015650717.1, read on the forward strand.
GACCATATGTTTTCAGTGGACTTTCAAAATTGGTTTTGCTTGAGAAAACATGACAATATATAGTTGTTTTTTCGAAACAATTTTCAGTAATTGAGATCTTGCAGCAACAGCACATTTTTTCACTTAGACGAACAACTCGTGGACAGATTTTTTGTGCATTAAATCTCACATGCCAACAAATCAATGTGCAAAAATAACGATTCTTAGCAATAGAGTTCAGGTGGCAAAGCTGAACCGTGGATCCATTTGCCTGAATCCTTTCGTAACGGGCACAGATTTGCAGAAAATAACCGTCATTTGGCAAATAAATAATTCATGGCCAGTTACATATGTATTCCCAATATTTGCCTTATGATACACCTCAAATAACAAGGGAATTTATGGTCATTTTAATATCTGGCCAGTCCCCAAACTTCTTCTCTCAAATGGCCTGAATATGCAGATCATTCACAGCTTATATGGAATGAACTCCTCTGGCGTGACAAAATAAACATCTAAATATAAACCTTATTAAGCAATGAAACAACTCTTTCAATTTTAGAAAAAAATTCTATATAAGTTTGAGTTAGAATAGTTTGCAAGAGCGTGATTATAGACACAAGACACAAGATGCTTTTCCTATTAGTTAAATGTCCCAGACAACCTCCCATGTAGCTACTTGTTAGCAACCACTTTTTTAAAGACAAGTAAAAGCTTGAAAATAAAATCACAAGGAAATCAATTATTTCAAGCATTTATCCAAAAACCCATTCAAAAAATGTACTTGTTTCTGGTTTTGGTCATTCCTGCACTCTATACTTACAAAAAACAATGATATGAGAAAATAATCTCTGCAGGCTGCAATTTGCAGCTTAAAAGTAACTATCGCCTGATGTACTTAACTAATTTTCAGGAATAAAAACAGGATACTTGAATAACAAAAAATGTAAAACCAAAACAAGTATGAGCCAGAACAATTGCTAAATGACAGTGATTTGTTGAAACTGGCTTTGTTATGAAAATGAAAGAGAAATATGTTGAAAAATATACAATGAAAGACAACTTGTGCATGTTAGAGGATTCAAGTGTCAACAAGTGGGGAAAAAATTCAATCCAAGGGTGGCAAGTGATCACATGTTTCCCATGATTGGGCTCATAGGGTAATTTCACTGTCAGCTTGCAGCGATGTCAAAGACTTGAGCAGACTTACAGAGGAGCAGGAACGCTGATGTCTCCAATCGGATCAGCATAGCTGGACCTATAGGACAAACGGGTGTGTGAGGAGAGAGAAAGCATGAATGAATGAGTGGAGGAGGAGGAATGTGATACAAAATCAATGTGAGAAATATGTCACAAAAAATGCAGCCCTTGCCATAAGGTTTACTACCGGTTTAATTAAAGCAAGGTGTCAAAAAAAAATTCTCATTGAGTATTCTGCAATCAAAATTTCAAGTACAAGCAATCAGATAAACACCTATGATTTGCAGGCTCTCAGAAGTGACTGAGGGCATCTTGACTGCATTTATCAACACTTTATCTGCACTGTTAATCAGAATTTATCTGGATATCTGTATTTGGATTTATCATTTAGCAGGATATAAAAAGTTTTTGCATCATTAATCATACAGATAGATAGATAGATAGATATATAGATAGATACAGGTGCATCTCAATAAATTAGAATGTCGTGGAAAAGTTCATTTATTTCAGTAATTCAACTCAAATTGTGAAACTCGTGTATTAAATAAATTCAGTGCACACAGACTGAAGTAGTTTAAGACTTTGGTTCTTTTAATTGTGATGATTTTGGCTCACATTTAACAAAAACCCACCAACTCACTATTAATTTATTGAGATGCACCTGTAGATAGATAGATAGACAGACGAAGCGAGCTTCATTTTAAGGACATTTTTGTTACTTTAAGTATGATAAATAATTTTGGGACTGTTTTTTTGGGGGGTGTCCACTTGAAGTCTGCTATAAAATCTGGGTCCTGAAGCAAACACTTAAGAACTACGGACATCCATTAACTTCAGTAGTGTGAGATGAGCCTGTAATTTGATCAGTTTCAGTATGTCTATGACACAAAGAGGGAGCATAGATCATTCACCACAATGCACTAGTCCAGTTTCATTCAAGAAAAGCCACAATGTATTTACGTGACAACAGCCCTGGGAGTACAGGTGGGCTTCTGTTTGAGTCTTACTTGTGATGAAACAGCGAATTGAAAACATGCAAGAACAAGACAGTCATTATAGCATTAGATTTGCTTTTAAGCAATGCAACACAGCAGAACAAAACTGGAACTGCCCAAATGTAATTGTCATGCAACCAAGGCCTGCCATCATAGCAGTTGGTACTTCATAAATATCAACAAAACTGATAATATTACTTATTTTATCTGGATTTAGTTGGCTTTATGTTTTAGAAACTAATATTTTATTTTATTTGTAATTTTATTTTTAAAAATGCCCAATTTTAAAATTCTACTCTCTACTCACTTCTCTCTTTCTCTCTACTTCATAAAGATCAACGAAATTGTGCTAAAATTTAATATAATATTACTTATTTTATCTGGATAGGACAGTTTATCTTTCATATATGAGAGTAATAGTCATATTATATAAAATTTTGGCACAATTTTGTTTATCTTTATGAAGTGTGTGTGTATATATATATATATATATATATATATATACAGTGTTGGGGGGCACGCATTATAAGTAA
>NW_015650717.1:81440-87992 GCF_001515625.1 Sinocyclocheilus rhinocerous
CAAAAGTAACGCATTACTTTCCATAAAAAGTAACTAAGTAACGTGATTAGTTACTTTTTTATGGAGTAACGCAATACTGTAACGCATTACTTTTAAAAGTAACTTTCCCCAACACTGTATATATATATTTTACAATTTGGCATTTTTAACAGAAAAAAATAAATTACTATATTGCAAATAAAATAAAATATGAGTTTCTAAAACAAAACCAACTAAATATTTAGATACAATATTGCGATATTAATTGTAATATTAAAAATAAAATAAAAATAGAAGTTACTGAAACATTCAAAACAAAATTGCTGTTTTAAAAATACAATAAATTAAATTATTACATTTTCTAACAAAAACTTGCTCATTAACACTACTGATTATGTTAAAACAAAGTCAAATAAAACATCTGACATTTGCACATTAACAAATCTTATTTTGTTGAGGTTATGTTCTCTTTTTCTTAAAAAAAAAAAAAAGACAAAATATGCTGAATTCATCAGATTATTTTAACCACAAAGTATCACCAAAAAAAAGCTCAAAACACATTTTTTATTTTGGACAAAGTACTGACATAGATAACACCCCACAACTGTATATTAAAACATTCTAACCAAGAAATCATTACATCAGCTGTGACAGAATATTTTCCACACATACCTTTGCAGATGAAGACAAATAGCATGTGGTTGGACTAGACTTGACTGAACAGCTTCGGCTTCTACCAAAAATGATTCATCATAGTCCAATACTCTATAGAGAACATAGAGCACTGACTTACAATTTGCATGTCACTGTATTATTACTCTTAATACCGCACAGCTGGTTACACAGAAACGACTATAAACACTTACACACATTCACTTCCACGCAGCGGGATGGAGAGTTTGAAGGTGATTAGACGGGGTCTTCTGCTGATGATCTCAGTGTGTTGTGGTCCCGGGCTTGTGTGCGCGTACCTGTAGCTGCCAGCAATGGATTGTGCAGTAATAACTCTGAAAGCTGAAGCTTGTAAAGACACACCTGAGCTCCCGAGTGTGGGAGAGAAGGAAGAAAAGCCCCAAGGCTGTGTGAGGGAAAAGGGCTTATGTTGCATTGAGAGTTGATTTATGCTTGTCATGAGAGGGAATGATGGCTGGATTCATTACGGGACGCAGTTAATGACACATCAGAGTATAGAAATGGGTTTGACAAGCAACACGAGTTTACGCACTTGGATTAAATGCTTCATACTACTGCTTCAGAAGGTGTGTCTACTAAGAATGCATTTCTTTAGAAGAATGAAATGAATGTTTGGGAATATATAGAGTGTGGTACAGGCTAGAGAGAGCTTCTCCCAAGATATCTCCCAAGAATCATTATAAAAAGTACATTGAGAACAAGTTGTAAGAAGCAGTTATAAAGCCAATACTGCTCTTAAAATGCTCAGGGGAGTCATTGCGCCTACTTTTTAAATTTGTTATACTAAAAGCACCAAATAATAAAAATAAACTATTTTGGGTGCCCACTTGATGTCCGCTATAAAATCTGGGTCCTGAAGCAAAAACCTAAGTTGGACCTAATTTTTAAATGTTGTACTAAAAGCACCAAATAATAAACATAAATGTAAGACGTGTTAGTCTAGTATTTAGTTAGTCTAGATTTAATTTAGCTTTAACAGTTTTTTTCAGACGCTGGTCAATTTAGGGCTGTTTTGTTTCTGCTAAAAAGAAAACACCCAAAATTACACCCAGTATTAGTACATACTGAAATTTTACTAGAATAGTTCACCCAAAATTTAAGATTTTCTGAAAATGTACTCACCGTCAGGTGATCCAAGATGTAGATGAGCTTGTTTCTTCATCAGATTTGGAGAAATGTATCATTACATTACTTGCTCAGCAATGGATGCTCTACAGTGAATGGGTGCCGTCAGAATGAGAGTCCAAACAGCTGATAAAAACATCACAATAATCCACAAGTAATCCACATCACTCCAGTCCTTCAGTTAATGTCTTGTGAAGAGAAAAGATGTGTGTTCGTAAAGAAAAAAAAAGTTTTGTTGCTTCTGGCTAAAATACGAGTCCTCCGTCCAGAATATTGTTTTCTGGAAGTCGTCTCGTCTGAATCAGAAGAGAAATATGCACAGATCAAGCAACGATTACAAGCAAAAACAGCTCTAAACAAATGTGTCGGTGGATTTTGATGTGCGAAAACAACAGCGGATGGACTTTTTCACTGAAGGAAGCGTTATTATGGATTATGGAGGCATATTTGGGCCAGAAACGACTATTTGAAGCTAAAAAATGCCTTGATGGATTTGTTGCAGCTTTTTTGCTTCACAAAGATGTTAATTGATGGACTGGAGTGGTGTGGATTATTGTGATGTTTTTAGCAGCTGTTTGGACTCTCATTCTGACGGCACCCATTCACTGCAGAGGATCCACTGGTGAACAAATGACGCAAATCTTCTCCAAATCTATTCTGATGAACTCATCTACATCTTGGATGGTCTGAGGGTGAGTAAATATTCAGTAAATTCTCATTTTTGGGTGAACTATTTCTTGAAAGACATCAACATTTGACGCTTTCATGCCTTGAAAGTGAAACTAAATATATGAAATTTGAACAAATAAGGCCCTCGATGTCTTGTTGTGATTTTAAAGACATCTGTATAGGAAGAGAAGCATTTTCTCTTCGTTTTCATGAGGGTTAAAAGGTCTAACGGTCAGCCCAGGGCAAGAGAAAATGACTTGCAGGTGTTTTTTCCCTAACTTTACGTTTCCAGTCATATTATTTGCAAACACAGCACAAACTCATATGAAAGGCACTTGAACAGTTTTCTTAATAAAACGCACAAAACAAAGATTATCTATTCTAATAAAAAAAATTGGAGTGGTCTTAAAATGTTGTAATACTGATGCAATTTTGAATACTTAAATACTTGATGCAATTTTCCACTTCAATGACTGTCTTCGTCCCATACAAGTGTACATCAATTTAAACACATCTCTATTAAAATCACTACTCACTTCTTCAAGGCTAAAACTAGTTTGAAGCCACATTTTGGACAGGAGTCCCTCAAATATCACCAACAAATGATTGCCCGAATGAAATTAACGCCTGCAGTGGCTGTGGCACAGATACTGATAAACACAGCGCATCTGGCCTACAAACCACAGAAATACATTTTGAAACTTTTCAAAGGCAGATTTTATGATCTCAGAGTCAACAGCTGTGGTTAGAAGCCGCATACCAACCAAGCCAACACATTTGTCATCCCCTCGAGGCTGTTTTTGGCATCTGTAGACATTTACAGACCCAGACAAAATGCAAATGTATCAATCAAAATCTTTGCAGCAAATCTTCACCGAGCCTGACGTGTTTGGAATGCGAGTTAGGATATTAAATAAATGCACCGGTCCTGTTTATCAATGCCATTCATTTAAGGTAATGTTGACCAGCACTTCATATTGTGGACATGCAAATCATCACACATCATTAATCAGATTACATATCCGACTTGCCGTGACTTTATTAGTCTTTAAACCGCTGCTTTGTTGTTGTGTGCTGTCTTGCAGTTAGTCAATTATTTGGCGATGCTGTTTGGAATAAGTTAAAAGGTTTTAGACATTTTATGCAACACGATTCTCTCATCTTTTTTAATGCAAAGGCACTTTTGATTACAATGACAGGACAGACAGACAAATATCTGATCAGTGTTTTGATTCTAAACATGAATATGAAAAACTCAATAACATGCTCAATATTGTAAACAGATATATATTGTTCTTAGTTAACAATCCTTACGGTCTGCTTTATATGATTCAAATAATTCTATAATGTTCATCATAGTAAGTATTAAAATCTGAGGTTATTTATTTATTTATTACATTTACTGCTTGCTTTATCATATAAAAACATGATATCATATTTATCATATTATTCAAATGTATTATATTTTAAAATGCTGCATTTGATATAAAACAAAATATAACTTCCTAATGAACTGAAATATTATTTATTTGTTATTTTTTCTGTCTGCTTTATATGATTGAAAATGTTGTTTAATATTTATCATATTATTAAAATGTGTTAAATTAAATTAAAATAATACAAAATATTTATTAGTAAACTTATTTATTACATGTTTACTGTCTGCTTTATATGATTAAAATAATTTGATATAATATTTATCATACTATTAAAATGTATTAAATAAAAATGTAAAAGGCTATATTTGAGATAAAATATTTCTCAGTACAATTATTTTAACAAATATTTATTTATTACATTTTAAAATGACATTACAAAATATAACTTCTTAGTAAAATGAATACAAAATATTTATTACATGTTTACTGTCTGCTTTATATGATTAAAATAATTTTATATATTTATAATACTATTGAAATGTATTAAATTCTAATTTAAAAGGATATATTTGATATAATATAAAATATATCTTAGTACAATTATTTAAATAAAAATATTACATTTTAAAATGACATTACAAAATATAACTTCTTAGTAAAATGAATAAAAAATATTTATTACATGTTTACTGTCTGCTTTATATGATTAAAATAATGTTATATAATATTTAATCATATTAATTATCAAAATGTATTACATTTTAAAATGTTTGACATAATACAAAAGATAATTTCCTCATAAAATTAAAAAATATTTATTATTTTTCTTCTGTCTGCTTCATGTGATTAAAAATATTATACAATATTTATAATATTATTAAAATTATTATTTTACATTAAAACATTAAAAAATTAAATTTTATATTTGATATAATACAAAATATAACTTATTTATGTTCTACATTTTGAGGTTAGACTTTTTACTTAAGTGCATTTCTCTGGATATATTTATTTTTAAAATCCAATTTCTGTATAAACCTTAATAAATCGTGACTACATAATCTACTGAATTAAATTTAAACAGTAAAACTTATGAAAGTTATGAAATGCAAAATCTTATGCAGAAATGTAAAACGGTAATACACAAATATTGTAATTCTGTATAAACGTAAAACATTTAAATAATACGTGGCAATCTGATGCAATAAAATCACAGCTATGTGGCCCCAACCTAATATTTATGAAAAAGTGGCTAGTCCTAGGAACACAGTTGTTGTTGTTGTTTTCCATTCAGTTATTATGTGAATGCTTTCCTTTGTAGAAGTTGAAATATTTTCTGGAAGAACACACTACAAAAGCACAGCTGTGATTATGAGATGTGTCACTTCTGATATCAGCCTCATTCTGCGCATTGACAAATGAGACAAATGTTATCGTCAACATGAACGGTGAAACGACTAATGCTCTGCTCGTGTGAGACGCTCTGGCAGGCTGTCTGGAGCTGGCAGCAGCATCACACAGCAGTCTTTCATCCCCGTCGCAGCGGGAGTTTGTGACACTTCTTTTGGTAGCAAAAGAAGTAAACACACAACTTATCAATTGAAGCAAGACAAAAATGAAATAAATAAAAACACAGACATTCCATTGATTGCCCTGATATTTTGATCAAGAAGCCCAACAAAACAGCACACTTTCTGGCTGGAAAAGACCATTGGAGATTCAGGGCCAGTGAACCACTAAATTACTCAACGTCTCTTTAATTACTGGAATCATGTGCGACACCAGAATTAAAGGGTTAGTTCAGTCAAAAATGAAAATTAGGCTGCGTTTCACTCACCCTCAAGTCATCCTAGGTGTATATGACTTTCTTCTTTCAGACGAATCCAGTCGGAGTTATATTAAAAACTGTCTTTGATATTTCAAGCTCTATCGTTGTACTCAGCGGGTGTTGCATTCCTTCGGTTCAAATGACGTGAAATAAAAAGCACCCTTCCACAAAAAAAAGTGTCTCACACGGCTCCAGGGGGTGAACAAAGGCCTCCTGTAGCGAATCGATCGCTACAGAAGGCCTTTGTTCACCCCTCGGAGCCGTGTGAGACACTTTTTTTTTTGTGGAAGGGTGCTTTTTATTTCACGTCATTTGAACCGAAGGAATGCAACACCCGCCGAGTACAACGATAGAGTTTGAAAGATCAAAGACAATTTTTAATATAACTCCGACTGGATTCGTCTGAAAGAAGAAAGTCATATACACCTAGGATGACTTGAGGGTGAGTAATTTATGGGCTAATTTTCATTTTTGGGTGAACTAACCCTTTAAGCTCAGGAGTTAAAAACAAAAACTTAAGAGACAACTAACAGAAGCTGAAGGGTAGGCTAGATATTGGCATTTTTAATTGCACCATCACATAGAATTGAGAAACAGCTTTTAATTTTATACATCAGTGCAAATAAGATGTACATAGGTCTTGAATTTGTCTAAATGTGAAAAGAAAATAGTTTTGGTTAATAAATTGTACGATTAAACGTTTTTTTTTCTCTAACATCTCAAGGTTTACACGTTAACATCAACTCAAGTCCAATTTCTGTATGTAAAAAAATGTGTCATTTACATTTTTTTTTTTTTTTTTAATAATTAGATATTTGTAGTTCTTAATAATGTATTATTATTATTATTATTATTATTATTATTATTTAATATATTGTT
>NW_015650717.1:88018-89049 GCF_001515625.1 Sinocyclocheilus rhinocerous
TTATGTATATTTAAATACACACACATACAGTATATATTTTGAAAATATTTACATGTATAAATTTATATTCAGATAATTTATTTTATATATAAAATTAAATATATTTAATATATAAACATAACATATAGTTTTCTTAAAAATGTACATGCATGTGTGTTTATTTATTTAAATATACATAATAAATATACGGAGTACACACACTTATATTATGTAAACAAAAAAATGTATTTTGGATGTGATTAATCACGATTAATCGTTTGACAGCACTAGATATTTTAATTTGTACTAATTATTTAAATCAAATAATAAATTAACTATAATTATTTGAAATATAGATCAATATCTAAAATGAAAAAGTAAAAGTATAAAATTTGTATTTTTTAATTATTAATATAAAAATGTATTATTATTCATAATAAAACATTATTATCCAACAATATATTATACTTTAATTACTAATAATTATTAAAATATTAATATTTTTTAATTAATATTTAAATATAATTAATTGCAATAATGTAATAATCAATACTTTTTAAATTATAATTAACACTATTAATCTCTTCAGTATTACTGTATAAAGGCACATTGAAGATGAGTTAGTCTCACAGTTGTAGATACATTATATATAAATGGTTAGCAGCGGTGTGTAACTTCTCTGCTGTTGTCATAGAGATGCTCCTCAAGAAAAGCCTAAGTTTTCTGCCAGGACTCCTCCTGAGCTCGACTATGAGGAACCGTCTCTCCTCCCCAAAGCACCACCACTACAATACAAAGCAATGTCATTTCAACCTCCTGAAATACAACACATGTGCCAACAACAGCACATTCATCTATCCGTCTGTGTATATGACATCTTTACTTTACTTTACTTTACTTTTAGTCATTTAGCAGACACTTTTATCCAAAGCGACTTACAAATAAGAAAAAGTAATTAAAACTAAAAGCTAAAACTCTATAAATACTATATATATACACGCACATTTAAGAAAATAAAAGAAATTAAATAAAAATGACAAATGCATACAACA
>NW_015650717.1:94181-96384 GCF_001515625.1 Sinocyclocheilus rhinocerous
TCCTTTGCCGGTGTCCCTGGCCGATGGAGTCGCATGGTAGAGTCGATGGTCTTTACACTCTTCGGTCTTCACGCGACCGCAGCCGCAACCGCTTCCGCGGTAAACTAAGCTTCTTTTTAATTAGTTTAACAAAACTCAAATTGAATTCAGCTGGACACACTTTCCTGTTTATCCCAACAAATGGCCAAGCAAAGCGCACGACACTGACAAGGTACACGATACAGTACGAGACTAAACGCCATTTCAGCACGTCTCCACATCTCACTTCCCATTTAAAAGCATGCTGCTGGGGAAAAATCATAATAAGATAACAGATGATCCATAGACTAGCCCTTATGTTATATTCCTGGTCAGTATGACCCACAGCACATTTTTGAGTTGCTGGAAATACTGGTTAAACTTGGATGTTTTTCTTGAAATTGTGAAATTATTTCTTATTTAGGGTCATGAACATGCCTGCAAAGTTTCGACACTCTGAGATGTTGTCAGTTTCTACTATAATTGTGATGTTAGCAGGTCAATTTGACCCACAAATTTCATAGTTAAAGGCAGGAGCAAAGACCTAAAAAATGGATGGGATGGAATGGGATGGGATGGATGGATGGATGGGATGGATGGGGGGATGGATGGATGGGATGGAGGAATGGAGGGATGGGATGGATGGGAAGGAGGAATGGAGGGATGGGATGGATGGGAAGGAGGAATGGAGGGATGGGATGGATGGGAAGGAGGAATGGAGGGATGGGATGGATGGGGATGGATGGATGGATGGATGGGATGGATGGATTGGATGGATGGAGGGATGGATGGATGGATGGATGGATGGATGGATGGATAGATAGATAGATAGACTTCCCTCTGAGAGTATTTACATTTATGCATTTGGCAGACACTTTTTTCCCCCTGAAGAAATGTACTGTATGCTGTGTTAAAAGTGTCATTTTTTATCAGTTCATGTTTTATGTGAATTTTGCTGGGAACTGAACCCATGATCTTGCTGTTACTCTACACTTTGAGCATCAGGAAAGCACAAAATAATAATATATCGAAATATCAAAATTGTACATTTAAAATAAAAAATAAAATATTGTTTATACTATTATCATTTTTTGAAAAACAAATACTATTATTTATATAATATTTATCATATTAATTATTCAAGTATATAAAAATCTAAAATGTTATATTTGTTATAATACAACATATAACTTTACATTTATGGAAAATTTAAAAAACCTGTTGAATAGAATTTTGAAAATCATAATTATATAATATTTATCATATAAATTATTAAAATGTATTAAATGAATTTAAAATGCTATATTTGATATAAGACAAACTATAACTTCTTAGTCCAAATAAACCAACATTTATTTATTCATTTACTTGCTGCATTTCCACTGTTATGAGACTTGTGCTAGTTGTCACTCTCTAGTGAATTTCTCTGGGTATATTTATTTTTCAAATCCAATTTCTGTATAAACTTAAAATCTGGACTACATGAGCTACTGAATTAAATTTAAACAGTAAATTATGAAATGCAAATCTTGTCACTCTGTATAAATGTGAAACATTTAAAATGTGGCAATCGGTTGCAATAAAAACATACTGTTCACGTTTTTGCGAAAAATAAATGTTTAAAGAACGTTGTTTTATAATTCATTTCAACAACTATTTTTCTAGTTTTATAACTCTATTCAACAACTGTTTATATAACTCTGATTATATTCGTCTGAAAGAACTTACATAAAGAAAGTCATTTACACCTAGGATGGCTTGAGGGTGAGCAAATCATGGTTTTTTTTGTGTTGTTTTTTGGGTGAACTTTAAAATTCATACTTTCTTATATTTACTTTTTGTAATTTTGTGAGAAGTATAGCTATTAAAGGTCTACTGCTTTTACAATATATATATATATATAGGTGCATCTCAATCAATCAGAATATCGTATTTTGTAACTTATTTCAAAAAGTGAAACTTTCATATATTCTAGATCCATTACATGTAAAGTAAAACATTTCAGAAGTTTTTTTTTTTTTTAATTTTGATGATTAGAGCTTACAGCTCATGAAAGTCAAAAATCCAGTATCACAAAATATTAGAATATTTACATTTGAGTTTCATTAAATGACCATCCCTACAGTATACATTCCGGGTATCTTGTTCTGTGAAACCACAATAATGGGGAAGACTGCTGACTTGG
>NW_015650717.1:96631-108928 GCF_001515625.1 Sinocyclocheilus rhinocerous
TTTTTTGTTTTAATTTTGATGATTAGAGCTTACAGCTCATGAAAGTCAAAAATCCAGTATCTGAAAATATTAGAATATTTACATTTGAGTTTCATTAAATGACCATCCCTACAGTATAAATTCTGGGTATCTCTTGTTCTTTGAAACCACAATAATGGGGAAGACTGCTGACTTGGAATTGGTCCAGAAGGCAATCATTGACACCCTCCACAAAGAGAGTAAGTCACAGAAGGTCATTACTGAAAGGGGTGGCTGTTCACAGAGTGCTGTATCAAAGCACATTTAATGCAAAGTTGACTGGAAGGAAGAAAATGGGTAGGAAATGGTGCACAAGCAACAGGGATGACCTTGAAAATACTGTCAAGCAAAGCTGATTCAAACACTTGGGAGAGCTTCATGAGGAGTGGACTGAAGCTGGAGTCAGTGCATCAAGAGTCACCACGCTCAGACGTCTTCAGGAAAAGAGCTAACAAGCCACTTCTGAAACAGAAACCACGTCAGAAGCATCTTACCTGGGCTAAGGAGAAAAAGAGCTGGACTGTTGCTCAGTGCTCCATAGTCCTCTTTTCAGATAAAAGTAAATTCTGCATTTCATTTGGAAATCAAGGTCTGGAGTCTGGAGGAAGAGTGGAGAGGCACAGAATCCAAGCTGCTTGAAGTCCAGTGTGAAGTTTCCGAAGTCAGTGATGATTGTACCCATAATTTTAACGTAACAAGGGCTAGCCAGCTCAAACACAGTGAAACAACTAGCTTGATTACACATGTATTAAGACTTTCACCTTTGGTCTTTGCCTCCAGTAGCTTGAAGTCACTGAATCGGACGTGAGGGCTGTAGGGCGGCTCAATAAGGTTGACCCGTTCCAGGATACGAGAGAACCGTTAGGAGGTGACTGTACCCAGCCTTCTCCATCATCTTCTTCACCTGTCGAGCAGGAAATGAGATCGGCTCAATCACTGGCCTGAGATGAAACATTTGAATGTATTAAAGGGATCGACTCACATCCGCTGCAGATTCTGAAGCCGGCCAGTTTTGATCGTCCTCTCCAACGATTAATAAAACAGGACATTTGATCTCACCCATCTGGTAAAAACATGAATTGCAAGCACATGACTCTTTGTAGTACAAAACTGAATATTATATACCGATTACAAAGTAAATGCATCATTTTCATACCTTACCTTTCTTGGAAGGGTCATCTGGTACTGGCAGCAACAGATCCCGCCAAATTATTCTCATCTTTTCATCATAGCGGATTTTGTCTACATTCCTTGGTGTTGACAGAATGATAGACGTCACTAGTATGTAGTTTGTATAACGTAATGTATCTTAATAATGCCTGTTGTGTGAAAACGGTGTTTCTTACTGTTGTAGTGCTGCATAGACATCCGCCAAAGATCCTTTGAGCGGCATGATGTGACACCCGCTCGCACAAACCACACACCTGGGCTGCAAAGTTGCCATCAAAGAACAGAAAAATACATTGTATCACTGAATCTGCATCGAATCTCCACTGTATTGATGTAAATGAGCACTTATGAGGTTTTTACCTCTACAATTTCTGAGTGTGCGGTCAAACCCAGCGTTACAGACACACCGAATGCCATCCCCATCACTGCCACTCTGTCAGGACGAACTTTGGGGTGTTTTTGTAGAAATGTGAACGCAGTCTGAAAAACAAAAATATATTTGATGTGCTTTAAATACTTTCAAGGTATATATTAGGGTATATACCTTATTTTCCCTCTCCAATGTGAGAATCAAAACGTATGAAATATTGAAAAATACATTTTAAATGAATAAACTAATTCAATTCAAAATGTATTTAATTAATTTCCAATTTAATTAAATATTATAATTTCATTTACATATAACTTAATTATTTTAGAATCACTTCAGCGTTAACAAACATTAAATAATGTCAGATTAGTTAATGCATACACAAATAGGTAGCAGAAATGTCACTTCATTTTAATAAATATATTTCCATATACACTACCGGCCAAAAGTTTAGAATACGATTTTTTAAATGTTTTTTTAAAAAGTCTCTTATGCTTGCCAAGTCTGCATTTATTTGATCAAGAATACAGTAAAACATTAATATTGTAAAATATATTTGCAATTTAGTTTTCTGTGATGATATATTTAAAAAATAGAATTTATTTCTGTGATCAAAGCTGAATTTTCAGCATCATTACTCCAGTCTTCAGTGTCATATGAACCTTCAGAAATCATTCTAATACGCTGATCTGCTGCTCAATTATCAATTATCATTGGTGCTCAATTATTAATAATAATAAACAGCTTTTGCTGCTTAATATTTTTGTGAAACCTGATTTTTTTTTTTTTTGCTTGTTTTTTGATGAATAGGAAAAAAACTTTTGAAAGGTAGTGCATTACAGTTTCCACAAAAATATGAAGCAACACAACTATTGATAATAATAATGTTTCTTGAGCAGCAAATCAGCCTATCGGAATGATTTCTGAAGGATCATGTGACACTGAAGACTAAAGTACTGATGCTGAAAATTCAGCTTTGCATCACATGAATAAATTACATTTTAACATATATTACAACTGAAAACAATTCTTTTAAATTATAATCAAATTTCAATTTTTACTGATTATGCACTATTTTTGATCAAATTAATGCAGTCTTGGTAAGTATAAGAGACTCAAAACAATAAAATATCTAAATTATATATTCACATATAAATATACATGAATTACTTACCTATCCGTTAATCAGAATAATATTTTTAGTTGTTGTGTAGCACACATGTACCTCAAAGTAGGTGTTGTCCACGTGATGGAGTTTTCCTTCAGCAGTCAGCATCCCGATGTACTCCAGAGCCAGCGAGACATAGCCGTGGGACGCCAGGAGCGCTGAGCGATACTCAACACGACCCCCCTGCCCTCCCCAGAGGTCCAGCACAGCAGGAAAGGGGCCAGAACCTGCATTACAAAACCACATGCATATAAACGGAGAGTCCCTCAAGTCTCTGTAGAAGTAGACAGAATGTACAATGATTTACATTCATCTAAATGTACAAGGTCAAATAAACGCTTCTCTTGTGGCACAATAAAAATATATATTTTGTGTTGTTTCTGAATGTTTTCAATTGAATCCTTCCCTTTTGTTCATTTTAATGCATCAGTGCAGAATAAAAGTATTAATTTCTTTAAAAAATGACAGCATAATTTATATTATAATTAAATATATGTTAATTAATACATTTATTAAACTTGCATATAATGTAATTTATTATTATATTTATGTTATTAGATTAAATAGAATTTAAAATTATTGCAAATACTATACTAGTGATACATGGGCAAGGATTGCATCTAATCGCTAATCCATACCTGGAGGAATGAAGAGTGTCCCCTTTATCTCACCCTCTGTCACTTCAACCCTCTGGACTTCAGGGGCCAAATACCAGCGTTCAGCAGTAGCTGATGTGAGGGGTATGTGATACTTAAAGCCCCTAGCAAGGTGTCCTTCATACACAGAAAACGTCACTTTAACGGGTGTCTGGACATTGTTCTTCCGAAATCTGTCAATTCAAATTAGAATTATCTGTCAGTTCAGTGCATGACGGTAAAAGATTTTCCCATGCATTTTTCACTTCAGTTTCAAGTTAGACACAAATTCACCACATTGACATGCTACTTATTAAAAAGATAAAAATACTACTAGACTGTGACTGTGTGCTTAACAGATTTAATTAGGGAAAGAATTACAATTTTATGAAGCATTGTAAAAAAAACAATTCAATTAAAAATGATGGAGAAATCTAAAACTATCAATTTAAAGTTGTTAATTATAGGAACAACATATTTTAAGTTTATTGCCAAATCTGAATATACATACAAATATTTAAGTATTTTTGAGACCGTGGGAAGACTCTATTATGTCATTAGCGGTGCTTCATGGAATAGGCGGACCTCTGTGCTCCTTTGGTGCGATTTACTCATGGTGGCTCTCTGATTGGTAGAATTTTCTTTAAGCATCATGGGTAATGTAGTTTTTCACCAGGGATTACGCTGTTAAACAGGGCTATTTTAAACATAAGTTGAAAAATTGCGAACTGAAATATTGCAAACAACAAAAGCATATTAAAGGGTTGGTTCACCCAAAAATTAAAATTCTATCATTAATTACTCAACCTCAAGTCATTCCAAACCCGTAAGACCTTCGTTCATCTTCGGAACACAAATTAAAATTTTGTTTTTTGATGAAATCTGAGAGCTTTCTGACCCTGTATAGACAGCAAGGGTACTAGCATGATCAAGGCCCAGAAACGTAGCAAGGACATCGTTAAAATGGTCCATGTGACATCAGTGGTTCAACTGTACTTTTATGAAGCTATGAGAATACTTTTTGAGCGCAAAGAAAACTAAAATAACAACTTTATTCAGCAATTCTTCTTCTCCGCATCACTCTTAGGGTGCCATTTAGGAGAGTACCACAATGCATGCGCACGCTCTCCTCTGAATGTAAACAAGGCAGTGCCAGCAGCATCAGGTGCATGCATTGTTTACGTGCAGAAAAAGGACGTGCATGCATCGTGATACTATCCAAAATGGCACCCTAAGGGTGACGCGTCAGAGAGCTCTCGGATTTCATCAAAAATATCTTAATTTGTGTTCGGAGCGTTTGGAATGACATGAGGGTGAGTAATTAATTATATAATTTTCATTTTTGGGTGAACTAACCCTTTGACAATTTCCCTAAGAAGAAAATGAATGGTATTTTACCTCTGGAACCCATCTATTGCACTATATTGACAATGGGCCTTTAATTCCCATGTAATTTTTTTTATTTTTTTTTAATGTTTTATTATTTCGATTTACAACAAAAATAACAGTATACACTTTTGGTATGACGTATAGAGATAGTAAATGAAACCAGTTTAATTTAAGGTGAACTCTCCCTTTAAATTAGAAGTTCATGCACGCAATGCACGGTTGTTCATCGCTCGCTTTATTAATTACTTACCGGCGACCTGGTTTACTTTCAGGAACAGGTCTCATACTCCACAGCAGACCCATCCATGCCTTCAACTCCCTCAAATGTCCCGCCAAGACTTTTATCTCTGGAAACTGTGTATTAATAATCCAGTAAATCCTTTTACAATCAAAACTGACTGTGTGATGGTTTAAGATGTAGTAGTGTACCTTTAACAGTCCCTGAGGAGTCGATCGCGGTAAAGTTGGTTTTATATTGGACATTCGTTAGACATTCGGCTTGGAAAGTTAGGGAGCGTCACTAAAGTGTGAACATAAAAAAAAACAAACACACACACACACACCCACACACACACACAAAGGCGTTTTACCAAGAAAGAACATTATCCGACATAAGTATCACGTCATACCATTATATCTATGCACAGGCGGCCACTTTTAGCGCGTTTATTCACGTAAAGGTAAGGAAAGTCCGAATGTCAAACGAATGTCCAATATAAAACCAACTTTACCGCGATGAGGAGTCGCTGGTGTAGCGGCCGAACGACTCCCAATCGTCTCCATCTTCAGAGCGAATCAGTGCGTGAAGAGTGATCTTATAATCGGCAAGTAAGTGCTTAACTTCTACCTCTGTTTTTTCATCAACCAAGCAGCTTGAAGGATGAACATAAAGTACAGGACCGTGCTCTGCCATGGACACCAGAGTCGCTTGGAAAGTCTGAATGAATCCAAACTGTGGCGAAGGCTTTTATAAGACGTTTAAGCTGGTCATTGTCCTATAGGACGGTGGTTCACGCAGACAGCTCCTTTTTTGGACCTGAAGTTCATAGATAAACAAGCCCATAAAAACGTTACAGGTTATTGAAACTGATGATAAAAGTCTTATGTAGATAGTTTGACCAAAGTGACAGGATTTCCTGCCATAAAATGTCATAAAACTTGACTAATTTTAGAACACTGAAATGTACAAAATAATCAGGTCTGTAGAAAAACTGGGAATGCTGTAGTCTTGTTATGAGGGAATTGTTCTTTGTTTACCTATTCATTATTTACTATCGTTTAAAGCAAACAAATAATGCAATCAAATCTTGATATTAATATCATTATGGTGGTTTTTGTTCTTATAACAGCTGTTCTTTTTGTTATATAGTGATACATATTGTTGCAATTTGTGATAGTTGATTAGAAAAACACATTTTAATAGAAATAACGTATAATCATAAAACTTGGATTGATATTCTGCTCATTTATAAACGTAAATGCAAACTATCACTGCTTATTTCTATATGAATATAGAAAGTATGTAATATATACATTTTAATAAAAAAAGTATTGATATTTATCTTGCTGAGGTTGATTTATGCACTAATTTCCAGTTGAAATGCTGTTGTTTCACTGGAAAATCAAGCTAGAGTATGACATTTTAATAAAAAATTAGGAGGTCGAAAATAAATAAACAACACAATGAAACATTCGTGGATAACAAAATAATTAACATGCATTTAGAAAATCGAGTCAATTTCCATTTCATGCCAAGTTTCATCCTTGCACACAAATACAGAGCACCAAACTTTATGGTATTTATGGAAGATTTTAATTAATAACAAAAAAAACCCATAACAATGATTGTCTGAACATCAAACTTTAGCTTTTAGCTATCAATATTTATGATGCTGAACACATTTTATTAACACAGCAGAAGTGACATATTGTAACGTGTGCCCTAAACTAGGCCTACTCTTCAAACAGCTGATAGCACCGCATTCAATGTACATGTCTAAAAATAAAAGACAAACATAAATTAAAAGTAAACCACACTTTCAACTAGGTAGTTAAAATATTGAATATGTAGTGGTAAATCTGCCTTAGTTGTAACATCATAGCAACGTTTTACTTCAGAAAATGATTCATGGTGCGCCTCTGGCGAATATGAGCTCCAGGGCCGCTTGGATGTCTCCGCCGGTGGCCTGCAGGGCTCTCAGGATGAGCTCCTCATCACGGATGCCCATGTCCCGCAGCTGCTGGAGCTGCGACTGCCACTGATTCTACACATTATCAAACAGAGTCACTCCAGAATCAGTAATGCCACTTTAACAAAGAAAAATAATATTGTGATCAGACTTCACTGCATATAAAAAGGGACAGGATGCATGCAACTCAAGCTGTGCTAACAGTCATAGGAAGAATGCATGCATTTTTCTGCGACATCTCTATTTGAAGGGCTGATGATGGACTCTATAAAGATGAATCTGGTGTAAAATGTCACTGGATGTCCGGTGGTTACTCACATGTAAGCTGGACATGCTGGACACCTGCAGGGCATGCTGCAGTGCCTGGTTAAACAGGTTGTTGGTTATAGGAGTGCCTGCAGGGATTGGGGACACTCCTGAAGAGGGACCCTGTCACAGATGTATTCGGTTTTTTAATTAGTTTATGCAAATCTAAAACATTATAGACACATTGACGGTTACATTCCAGCTGATAACAATTATTATCATTACTGTCTGTTAACTAGTTCTGATATTAAGGGGTCACAACATCGTTTTCAACTAAAAACTGAAAACTCTGTACGCGTTTTGGCCGCTCATTTACAAGAAAACAGAGTTTTGGCGGGCTGAAAATGCAAACTGTGGAAAACGGGTTTCAAAGTGCGAGTTTTTGAAAACGATGTAGTCTCAGTGTAAACTACAAAAACACACATTTGTGAAAACGTTGCGCTTGCGTATTATATGTGTGCATAGATATGTGCGTAGTGTTTCTTTACAAAGTGACATCGCCATCTACTGGCCTGGCATGAATAATACAGCATTTTTTGTCGTTTTCACAGATCCGTGTGAACTGGGATCGTTCTGACGTTTTGTCTGTACACAAAGCTTTTTCAAAAACACAAAGGAAACACATTTCTATTTTTAGTGTATTGTTGTCATGTAAATGAACCCTACATTTTTATACTGCATTAATTAAATTAAAAATAAAACACTAAAAACTAAAACCTATCATTTATAAATTGAAGTGAATTTAGACATTGCAAAATTATAAAATACTGCATGAACAATTAATATTTATTTGTCGTTTTCACAGATCCGTGTGAACTGGGATCGTTCCGACGTTTTGTCTGTACACAAAGCTTTTTCAAAAACACAAAGGAAACACATTTCTGTTTTTAGTGTATTGTTGTCATGTAAATGAACCCTAAATTTTTATACTGCATTAATTAAATTAAAAATAAAACACTAAAAACTAAAACCTATCATTTATAAATTGAAGTGAATTTAGACATTGCAAAATTATAAAATACTGCATGAACAATTAATATTTATTTTGTGATCTGCTAAAGATTACATGTAACAGTGTTATGAAATTATTACGTTATTTCAGCATTGATGATAATAAGAAATTTTTCTTGAGCACCAAATCAGCATATTAGAATGAAGGCTGGAATAATGGCTGCTGAAAATTCAGCTTCACCATCGCAGGAATGAATGATTAAATTGTTAAAATCTTTGTGATCTGCTAAAGATTAGAAATAAGAAATAAGATAAGAAATAAGAAATTTTTCTTGAGCACCAAATCAGCATATTAGAATGAAGGCTGGAATAATGGCTGCTGAAAATTCAGCTTCACCATCGCAGGAATGAATGATTAAATTGTTAAAATTATTAAAAAAAAGAAAACAAATAGAAAAAAGTTCATTTAAATTGTTATAATATTACTAAAATTATAACAGATATAACAAAATTTGATCAAATGCACCCTTGGTGTGCAAAGAGACTTTTTCAAAAACATTAAAAAAAAATCTTACAACACCAAATGTTTGAATGGTTGTATACTTTTTGCCACATCTGCCAATGACTGATAACCAGACATAAATATTTTGTACTGGCCATGAAAAAACAGTCTTTGCATTTTGATAACTGCGTCAAATAATTTTGCATTTTCCTGCACTGTTATAATTAATTTGAAAAAGTTATTGGTCAATTGGTGAACAGTGTTGGGGGTAGTGCATTACAAGTAATGCGAGTTACGTAATCAGATTACTTTTTCAAGTAACTAGTAAAGTAAGGCATTACTTTTAAATATCCAAGAAAATAACTGCGTTACTTATTTGAAAAAGTAACAGTTATTTTCTTGGATATTTAAAAGTTACTTTTTTCTCATTAATTCACTAGCTATGTTTCCATCCAAAGATGCTAATTTAATGCGCAAAACTGGAATATCGCATAAAAAAAATTGCGAATAAATCACTGTTTCCATCCAACGAGTCAAAGAGAACAAAATCGTCACTTCCTGATAAACTGGCACTAAATATCTCTAAGAAAACTAGGAGAAGCCACTGAATATAAAAATTTTCATATATAATTAATTACTTGCGCCTCAGAGCGAGCAGATGTAACACAGTAAATGCAGTCATTGCTTTCAGAGGTGGATGCCTGCTGTTTTGGAATGCAGTCGTGTAAGACAATTATGCAGAAATACTTTGATGACAGACATTCCTCAGGCATTTCAGAACGACCAAAACAACATACAGATGCTGTGAACAAGATCGGTCCGCTGGTTAGTCAAGTTATCCCGTCTCATAGCGCAAGGTCACATGACTTTTCCAATGCGCATGGTGGAATTTATTCGGTAAATGTGTTTCCATCGTAGTTTATGCACATTTTTTCTTATCGGATAAAAAGTTTTTCCTACTCAATTGTGCGCATAAGTTTTTAATGCGCATTTTTAGAATTTATGTGCATCTTGGTGTTTGCATCCAGCATTTTTTTATGTGATATTCCAAAATGCGCATAAAAATAGGTGGATGGAAACATAGTCACCAACACCTCTTCTGTTTGAGAGAAATTGGGGGTGAGGTGCAAAGGCACTTCTATCAGCCTAATTTCTAATTTCTATTTTGATGTGAAAGGGCCTTTGCAGTTGCCAAAAAAAATATAACTTTTGTTTTGTTTTTTGTTATTAAAAATAAATAACCCCAGCCCATTTGACAAAAAATAATGCATTACTTTCCATAAAAAGTAACTAGATAATGCAATTAGTTACTTTTTTTGCAGAAACGCAATATTGTAACGCATTACTATTAAAATACTGTTTTAAATTACCCAATACTGTTGGCAAATAACACTGTTTTATATACTGACCAAAGCTTTATGCGCATTTGGTGCTTGATGAGTTATAATTTTAGGCCTGACTGTTAATGCACTATTCCTAATGAAGAACAGTAAATCATGACAAACCGACTGGAAGTCCTCCTCGTCATCAGACATGCCTTCAAAGAGGAAACCTCCTGTAGATTAAAAAAAGTTTATGCATAAAAACTTCTATGGATCACCAAAATGACCCATCACATTATGTAAATGGTGGTCAATTTTTCACTTAAACTGCGTTTAAATGGACACCCACCTGGCATGTCGCTGTAAGAGCTAGAAGACACGTTTCTGGAGGAGCTGGCACTCTGTTGGGGCGGCACGCTGCCAGCCACCGAGTGCAGCACCAGGATGATGGCATTTACCAGCGCCGGGTGGGATTTGGCCAGTCTGGTGAGACAGTTAAGCTCAGGGTATCGTTTGCTTTAACCCAAAGTGCACCACATGATTCAAATGCCACATTCTGAGGCGGTTAAACCTCGGATTCAACAGGAAGTCAACACAATATGGTGTTCACAACCGTTCTACAATGTGACATCAGCCAAAATGTAAAGTTGTTTTAAAAACTAAATAAATAATTTATTGTTATTAATTATTATAAAATCAGTACCAGACAAACTTGACTGCTTATGCTTTAAATAAGACAAATATAAATTCAATCCAAATACGAATGTATTTTTTTAAAAATTAATTGTATTATTATTATTATTTCAACTGATTAATAATAATAATAATAATTAATATTATTATAACATTACTGATTTAATACTAATATTATTATTATTAATAGTAGCGATATTAATAATTATATTTATTATTATAATACTGATTAATTAATAATAACATTATTGATTTATTTCATATTATATTATTGTTATATTACAATTATTATTATTATTGCATTAGTTAATATATTATTGGGGATAATGTATATTGGGTATAATAACATTATTAATAATGAAACATTATTTCAACATTGATTAATTAATAATAATAGTTTAGTAGTAGTAGTATTCCTAATAGTAATATTAATTATAATTTTATTATAATACTGATTAATTAATAATAACGTTATGTATTTATTATATTATATTATATATTTGATTACAATAATTATTATTAGTGTATTATTATATCAGTTAATAAATTGTTGTTATTGCATTATCAATTCATAACAATATTACTGATTTATTATTATTATTGATGTATTATTATTATTATTTTACATATAACATTGATTTATTGATGATGATGATGATTATTATTATGTTTATTATGAATTGCTTAATATGATTATTGTTGTTTTTCTTAATAGTAATAGTAATAGTAATAATTATTAATATTACTAATAAGAAAACAACAATTATTATTAATATTTATTAGTTTATTAATAATAACAACCAATTTATTTGTTGTTGCTGTTGTTGTATTATTATTTTTTACATAAAACTATTTATTATTGTTGTTGTTGTTTTTCTCATATTAATATTACTAATAAGAAAACATCAACAACAATTATTATTAATATTTATTAGTTTATTAATAATAACAACCAATTTATTTGTTGTTGCTGTTGTTGTATTATTATTTTTTACATAAAACTATTTATTATTGTTGTTGTTGTTTTTCTCATAATTAGTACTACTAATAATCATATTTATTCATTTATTTTGGATCAGTTGTATGTAATGATGCTCACTCACGTGTCAAGCATGTTTGGGTCGGTGAATTGTATGAAGAGGTCTTTGTCTTGAAGAACCCCTAAAAATACAGTCAATAAACATGATTAAGTCTTCAACACGCCTCGCATCACAAATCACCTCTGCCTGCAATCATACAGTACCCAGAGCCACAGGATCGCTGCTCAGCCCAGGTGTTGCCACGATGATCTGCTCGAGGGATTCCTTGTTGTTCAGCATCTTGAACACCTGGAATGAGTGAACAGCTACTCAAACATGTTCCCAAAGATCCAGAACCAGCAGCACGTTCAGACGCTCGTGTTCAGCAGTGAATCTGTATGCTGCTCTAGTCAACCTACCGAGTCTCTGTATGCAGTGCTGGTGTGAAGAGCTGCCTGCAAGACCTGAAACTCCCTCGCAGCTGCAACCTTGTCCACTGGCTCTATAGAGGAACATACAGGAATAAATAATGGACTGCATTTTTGGAGCTTGCCAGTGTCCATCT
>NW_015650717.1:109239-112496 GCF_001515625.1 Sinocyclocheilus rhinocerous
TATTATTTTACATATAACATTGATTTATTGATGATGATGATTATGATTATTATTATTATGTTTATTATGAATTGCTTAATATGATTATTGTTGTTTTTCTTAATAGTAATAGTAATAGTAATAATTATTAATATTACTAATAAGAAAACAACAATTATTATTAATATTTATTAGTTTATTAATAATAACCCATTTATTTGTTGTTGCTGTTGTTGTATTATTATTTTTTACATAAAACTATATTATTGTTGTTGTTGTTGTTGTTGTTTTTCTTATAATTAGTACTACTAATAATCGTATTTATTCATTTATTTTGGATCAGTTGTATGTAATGATGCTCACTCACGTGTCAAGCATGTTTGGGTCGGTGAATTGTATGAAGAGGTCTTTGTCTTGAAGAACCCCTAAAAATACAGTCAATAAACATGATTAAGTCTTCAACACGCCTCGCATCACAAATCACCTCTGCCTGCAATCATACAGTACCCAGAGCCACAGGATCGCTGCTCAGCCCAGGTGTTGCCACGATGATCTGCTCGAGGGATTCCTTGTTGTTCAGCATCTTGAACACCTGGAATGAGTCAACCGCTACTCAAACATGTTCCCAAGGATCCAGAACCAGCAGCAGAGACACTCATGGTCAGTAGTGAATCTGTATGCTGCTCTAGTCAACCTACCGAGTCTCTGTATGCAGTGCTGCTGTGAAGAGCTGCCTGCAAGACACGAAACTCCCTCGCAGCCGCAACCTTGTCCACTGGCTCTATAGGAGAACATACAGGAATAAATAATGGACTGTATTCAGGGTGCACTTTTGTCTTTTTGGAGCTTGCCAGTGTCCATCTTTATCTCCATTCTTTGTGTTCCACTGAAGGCCGTAAACACGACTCACCGGGATGGATCTCAGGCTCAGGCCAACACTTTCTCAGGATGTGCACTGTGGATCCCGACTGAATCCCGTAGGACTCCAGAGTCAAGTCATCCTTTAACTTTCTGCCACAGTACACTAATTCTGTAATGCATAAAGATAATGGGAAACTGTTTGCAATCTTGTCAAGATTCCTCTAGGGGTTATTCCCAGAATTGATTAATTCTTTTCTTTTTGGAAGCATGAAACTCTTTTGAAGTGACTTTAGATTTCATCACAAAAGGGACACATTTAAGTTTTTAAAAGTCACTAGTTCCAGCTTGATGACTTAAATTCTATTATATATTGTTATATTATATTATATATTACAGAAATTTTTAAACAAATGAGATACACCCCATTAAGGGGAAATAATTGTCTAATAGACTTACAATATCAACCTAAAATAATGTGTCCCTTATTTGTCCCTTGTAATATTAGTTATATTTTGTTGATAATGTAAAAAAAAAAAAACTTGTGAACTTATTTGACTGTTTACTATTTAAACCATAAAATTACATCCTACTAGTAAGTTTGGTAACACTTTACTTGATGCCTTTAAATATATAATGCGTTTTAATTATGTCTTGTAATGCACCTTATAATGCATTTATATGAACTATTACACAGTTATAATACATTTAATACCTATAAATGAATCTTAAGTAACCAATAGAAAAATGCAGCAGGAAATCTGCAAATAATATAATGGATTTTAACTTTAGTTGCAATTATTTATGAAAAGATTGAATGCTTCTCTTTAAAAAAAAAAAAGCTATTATTTAGTAGGATAATTTTTTTTTATTAATAACAGTTGGGATATAATAAATAAATATGAATAAAGCTGGAATAGAAACTAGTAATTATTAGGAAGTTATTAGTAACCAGGAAATGAGTAGAGTACTATTACCCAATGAACAGTTACTAGCAAAATTGTAATTGATACCGGCGACAATTGCAATACAAACTAGACAAAAGTGATTAGTTAATATCTGAACCACAAAGAATTCAAAGCATTTTGTTAACATACTGCATATTGATATAGCAAAGGAACATTTATCTTTGATTATCATAGTAGCTATTAGCAAAGCAATAAGTATACTAGTATCTCATAAATAGACAATAAAATTGAAAAGATAGTCACCAAATAAAAATTTAAAATAATAAAAACTAATAAGCACTAGTAAAATAACAGTAAATAATAATATAATAATAAGCGCTAGTAAATCTGTAAAAAGGCTTAAAATAACGGACTAAACAAAACGAAACCGTTATTTAGTTACCTGGATGCCTTTTAATGATTTTAATTTGATTTTGAGGTCCACATCAAATTATAACATTATAAATAAAGGCTCCAGTGTTTTTAATCAGTTCAAATGTGACAGCATTAATGCCATACTGTCGTCTAATAATATTACAATGAGTCGTATGCTTCGCATTATATGTTACCTATGAGCTCAGGATCTGGTATGGCATGTGGGATCTGAGCTGACAGCAGCTGCTTGAGAGTGGAGACCCGAT
Source organism: Sinocyclocheilus rhinocerous (assembly GCF_001515625.1). NCBI lineage: Eukaryota > Metazoa > Chordata > Actinopteri > Cypriniformes > Cyprinidae > Sinocyclocheilus > Sinocyclocheilus rhinocerous. The sequence goes on from NW_015650717.1 coordinate 111,665, forward strand.
ACTCTCCGGGAGGAACATCTCCAGGCTCAGTCTCGGGAAACCGCAGCACGGACTTGGGAAGAGAAGGCTGATCCAGCAGCTTGAGAGACAGACGCCACTCTGACAGCGCCATTGAGCTCCACGGACTAGAGATGATGTGCTTTCTTTGGCAACGCACAGAAACGACGAATATATCTATCAGTCTTGTAAACGCTATCTGTCTTGAAATAAACAGTATCATGCGACTGTTTTCATCCGCGCGCCATGACGTCACGCAGGAAAGATGGTGGTTCTGGGAATTGTAGTTTTCCTGATGTGTTTACAGACTGTAGTTCTCGCGTGTGAACAGAGAGGGCAGTGTAGCTATGAAGCACTAAAAAAATAATAGAAATATTAAAAATAAAGCGGTACAATCAAATACCAGCCAAAATAGCCAAGTGTGTCTTTTAGAGAACCCACGAAAAGGGTTATTATTAAAAACAAAAACCATATAAAGCATTTATGTTATTTGAAATGAACGGTAAATAAATAAACGGAATTTAAATTTAGCTAGTTGCCAAGAATCCGTGTATCATTCGATCATTCGTTTTTTGATTTAATATTGAAAGTAGAAAAATGAGAAAACGGCTCCGTTTTCATTTTTTCGTTTTTTTTCCAAAAAACGAGAAACGAGAATTTCGCTTAAATTTTCGTTTTTCGTTCATGGGTGGAAAAATGAATAAACAGCTTGAATATTCGATTTCTACACGTGGGCGGGAATTAACCGCCCCTTTCTGCTGATTGGTCAGCCGAAGATCAAACCGTGCCTTCATCAGTTCTTCCGCAGTATCACGCAGCAAAATAATAGTCCTCC
>NW_015650717.1:112506-113138 GCF_001515625.1 Sinocyclocheilus rhinocerous
GCAAGGGAAGCATGACACAAACAGGGACCATGACTAAACTCCAAAATAAAAGACATGAAAACATGAACATGAAACCAAACCCAAAACAGGCGTGACAGATCCCCCCCCTCTATAGGCGGCTCCTGACGCCCAAATGTAACACCCACCCCAACCCAAAGAAAACACAAAGTCCAGGAGGCTGGTGGAACGGAGGCGGAACAGGGGGGGAGGGATGGAGGGCCAGGCCCATGCAGGGGAACAGGTTCAGAATCATGGCCTGGACCATGAAGCAGTGGGCAAGACCATGGTCCATGGACCATGAGTTCATGAACGGCCTCCATGGCAGTAACAGGACAGGCAATGAATTCATGGACGGCCTTCTTAGTCATGGGCTCTGGCTTGGCAGACAAGACGTTAGCAGGCTTTGGTGTAGCAGACGTGACGTGAGCAGGCTTTGGCTTGGCAGGCATGAAGTGAGCTGACCCTGGAGAAGCAGGCGTGACGTGAACAACTCCAGACATGACGGTTGGGATGTGAAGAGGCTCTGGTGTGGTGGGCACTGTAGTATTGCGGGGCTCCTTATCCGCAAAACCCACAGTGTACGATGAGCCGCACAACAGCAGAGCATGATCAATGTATTGTTCAAGTGACCA
>NW_015650717.1:113233-116389 GCF_001515625.1 Sinocyclocheilus rhinocerous
AGACCCACCCGAAAGATGTCCTTAAGGGCCACATCATTAAAATCCACTTGGTTGCAGAGTACACAAAAGTCCTGAACATAATCCTCAATAGCCTGATCACCTTGACGAAGGCGGAGGAGACGAACAACTGCTGGGTTCATTTTAACGGTCTTGTATTCTGTAACGAATAGTCCACTGAAGGCGAGTTGAAGTGAGAACCCATGTGCAGTTTATTCACAAACGTGATCCAAAATCCAAACATAATCCAAACAGAGACTTGACTTGAACAGACTTGACTTGGCACAAAACAAACTAGACTCACCAACAGCAGGTTACATAATCAATACAAGACGAGAGACAATGGCAACATGATGGCTACTTATAGCAAACAATACAGGTCACATGACAAGAACCAACCAATGAGAGACAGGACACATGACTAAGACTACCAATCAGAACATGACACAATGAACAAGAGAACCAATGGCATGAATACATGAGGGCAAGGGAAGCATGACACAAACAGGGACCATGACTAAAAATAAAAGACATGAAAACATGAACATGAAACCAAACCCAAAACAGGCGTGACAAAAGATGAAGTAAAATCAATAAATCAAAATAAATAAAAGATATATAAACATGTTTGAAAAAAACTAATAAAAATTACAAACTCACAAAAAAATACTTGATTACTAAACAAAATTACTGTTACTAAACGGAAATTAACATTTTTGTTACTTGAAATGAAAACATTGCCTGAATTTAAGATAGTTTCCAAAGCAACATTTCTCATTTACATTTTGTAAAACTAAAACTGAATTAAATTAACAAAAACATATATATATTTTTTTTTTTTTTAAAAGGTAAACTAATAAATTAACAACAACAAAATTACAATGGAAATATTAAAAACAATAATAATGGATCTCAGTGATATTATATTATTATAACACTGCCTGCAACCAGTCATCATCATAATAATAATAATTTCAGTCAAATTATTTGAAAGTCATTTAAGTAACATTAGGCTACTTTGAAGTAAATGCTTTGTGTTTTTTCCCAAAATTTTCCGAGTCACTTATACGTCATATTGTAATGAATAGTCTGCTAAAGGTGCACAGCCTGTTTTTTTCTTGGAACATATAGCTGGTCTTTTCACAAACCAACTGGGCAAAGCTAGCATTAGCGGTTAGCATTTATTAACCTCAATGGCGGTTGCTCCGTTATGAATCCCCGGTAAGTACCTTGTGTAATTTCAAATCTGTCATTTTTGCTTGTTGGCACAAGTGTAGTAAGGACATCTACCAGTAGGGGCTAACTACACCATACTAACACCAGGTTCACCTACTGTATAATAAATAATGCTAAATGAGCCGTTTCAGCTAGAAACTATATAAAACACCTTGCTTACCACTCAAATGTAGTCTTTCAAAGGTACCATTAGCAATAATTTTTAGGAAGTTATTTGCTTTGTTTGTTTGCTTTATATTCATTCATTCCTTTCCACTATGCTTTGTTTGGATCAGTTCTTTAATTTCCAAGCTCTCATATCCATCAGTTCTCGGTGCTAGTCGGGGTTTTAGTGAGGTAGGACTGTGTTTGTGCTGTCACGCAGTTATTCGCAGTGACAGATGGTCTCTTGGCTGGATACGCTTCTCAGAGAGCGCCAGTCTTCACTGAGCTCCTCCACTGACAGCGCCTGAGGGAATCAGGACACACCAGTTATGACAGGGATAGAGCAAGCGTCCAGACATTTCACACCCGGCGAAGAGACGCCCTGTTCAGCCAGAGCCGGTGGAACATGGCTCCACTACAAAGGGACATCACTTTGGGCTTGTCTAAAGATCAAGACAAGTCTGAAAGTCTGTGCCGTGCAGATTAGAGGAACTGTGGCCGCTTCCAAACTACCACAGTGACCACTCAGACTTTGGTCATTTTGAAGTGGAAATCAGACGTCCTCATTGTAGCAGGAGACTAGGAGAAGTTTTGACATTTTATTTCAGAATAATGGCTATGTCCTCTGGTTTGACAAGCCATACTCCATTATTTCAAACATTATCTTATGCACACAACTCATTTTAACTTATAGAAATTGAGACTAATAGAATATTTGTATTTGTACGATTTGTACACTGTAAAAAATCAAAAGTCGAGAAAACATGAAAGTTTAAGGCAACCAGCCTCAGGAGATTTTTGAGTTTTATCAACGTTTTGTTGTATAAACTGAATACAAGAAGTTGAGAGAACTCAAAAATGTCCTGAAGCTGGTTGCCTTAAACTTTTAAGTTTTCTCAACTTTTTAGATTTTTTACAGTGTAGAGAATACACACACACACACACACACACACACACATACACACACACACATACACACACACACACATACACACACACACACACAAACTAATAAAAATGACATAAAGAAATAAAAACACACAACAAAATTACAAAAAGAAAGATTTCAATTAACATTTTCATTACTTTAAATAAAATAAACATTACCTGAAATGAAATAAAGTATAAAAAAAACATAAACTTATTTTATTTAATCTATAGTTTCCAAGGCAATATTTCTCACTTAGTACAACTAAAATTGAAATAAAATTAATCAAATCTGTATATATGTATTTTTTTTGAAAGAAAGAAAGAAAAAAGAAAATGATGCAAAGTGATGCTTACTTTTACTTTGCGAAAAGCTAGATTTTAAGAAAACCCAAAAGTTGTTGTTTCATATTTGGCAGCTTAATGGAGTTGTCAGTTATTTTTTATGAACACTATCTTAGTCTTAGATATTTATTTTAAAATTTCCCAGAAAAAAAAAACTGAAAATTGACCAAAAATTACATATATATATTAACAATTAAAAATAACTGTTCTCAATTTAAATATAGTTTAATTTAATTCATTTGAATAATTACCATTATTATGTTTTTGAAAGAAGTCTCATACATATTATTATGTATACACACACAAACACACACAACTTAATATATATTACATTAATTATATTATAATTATATTTTGTATTATAATTTAAAATAACTTTTCTATTTTAATATATTTTGAGAAATAATTAATTGGAATAAGTACCCTTTTAATGTTTTTGAAATAAGTCTCATATATATATATATATATATATATATATAAACACACACACACACACACACACACCCA
>NW_015650717.1:116487-120853 GCF_001515625.1 Sinocyclocheilus rhinocerous
TGTGTATAAATATGTAAATGTAAATGATGTAAATGTAAATATATATATGAATTTCAGATTTTTGATTACAGATTTTGTTATGTTGGCAAATTTGAAAACTTTGAGACATTGTTGGTCTTTGTCTCACGAGAAAATTCTGAGATATAGAGGAGTTAATAGGACGTCTCATATAGCTGTTTACTTTTGCTCTTGTTCTGAAGCTTGAATGTTGCCATCCTTGAAACGAGCTCTTTTCTCAGTCACGGTACTTACTGTAAGGAAAAGTGTGAGAGAGTCCATGAGCGTATCGTGCAGCGTGTTTGCGATGTGATGCTTGATGGAGTCTCTTCCAGTAAGGTCACTTTACATTCACATCACACAGTACAGCTTGATTAATGGAGAGGCTGAGGAAGGGATTCTTTAATTTGATTAATTAGGCTCAAGACCTTGTCTGCAGAGGTCTGATGAGAATTGAATACAAGCATTCTGAAGAGCCTCGAAACCCGCATTAAGGGATCGTTATATATGGAATAAATGAACATTATGTGTCAGTCAGGAAACTCAATGAATGAGGGAGAAGCTAATGGGTTTGATTACAAGCGACCCTATTAAAACTTTTGTCCCAGTTTGGCCCCATGTGCATGAAGAGATTAGTGACTGGGATACAACTAATGCACTATCATTATCCTCATAAGCAAGCTTAATATCATGAGGGCCTTGCCCAATGATGCCACAATTATCATTATTAACACAGGCTTCATAGGAAAGAGGAAGGACAGATTCTGTTTAGCTTTATGGCACGGTACATTACGTCTGATAGCTCAAGTTCTTGTACTAACCAAACTATGAAAGCTAGTCTCTGCTATGGGACAAAAAAATAAATAAAAAAAGGTAATTGTGACTTTTTATCTCACAATTCAGACCTTTTCTTGCAAGTGTGAGTTTATATCTCAAAATTCAGACTTTTTTCTCACAAGTGTGTTTATATCTCACAATCCTGACTTTTTTCTCGCAGTTGTGAGTTCACATCTCACAATTCAAATTTTTTTCTCAAGATTGAGTTAGCTCAGTACTGATTTTTTTCTCGCAATTGTGTTTATATCTCACAATTCAAATTTTTTTCTCAAGATTGAGTTAGCTCAGTACTGATTTTTTTCTCGCAATTGTGTTTATATCTCACAATTCAAACTTTTTTCCTTACAATAGTGAGTTTATATCTCAAAATTCAGACATTTTTCTCACAATTACGAGTTTATATCTCAGTACTGACATTTTTCTCACAATTACGAGTTTATATCTCACAATTCAGACATTTTTCTTGCAATTGTGAGTTTATATCTCACAACTGACCGTTCGCAGGGAGCTTGATTGACAGGCAATCTGACCAATCAGAACGCGGATATTATGTGCCGCCGTTGCTATCCGCCATCTTGTCCAGTGCACAGTTGTTGTACAGTGTGACAAAAATTACGCTATATTGATGTGCGCATGCCCAGTACAAGCTGTGTCCCTTCTAGCCTTAACCACAAATCATTAACTTCGGTGGACTCAAACTTAAAATGGTGTGTTCCACGGTTGAAATAAAATACGTTCTGATGTTGATTTATGTTTATTTCGTGCTTTAAAGTACATATGAAAAGATCGGTTCACGTGTTTGAACTGAGGCAATACTGTCAAGACACATTAAAGAACCACAAAACGGTATTTATTATTTGAATTTCTTTAAAAATGACAAAATTTGAAAGCTGAGAGTCCTGAGACCTTAATTGTTTCATACCAGGAGTAACCTGATCTGTCTTCTCTGTCGGCACTAGGGATGGGCGTATCGATACAAAGTATCGATATATCGATACTGACGCGAGTATCGAAAGTATCGATACTCAAACAAAAATATCGATACTAAGGTGCATTTTATTTACCAGTGGTTTTGTTTATTTAACAATAATAATAATAATAATAATGCGTACAATATGCATTGAATTGGACGAATAACCTTTGTTAGCGAGTAATTGTGTAGGATAGAACTATTTTCCTGCTCATCTGAATACACGCAAATGTTGCAAGACAGAACTAATCAATCACAGAGAGCATTCACTCACTGCTGACAGTGCATTCAAACAGGGCTGCGTTTCCCAAAAGTATCATAAAAAAGCATTAAAGCTTTTGGGAATGGCAGCCCTGAACAATGCTTATCAGAGGACAGAAAAAAACATAAATGTTTGAGTTATTTCACAGTAAACAAATTGAAATTGTAGCCTACATAGTTTGTGCAATTACAATTATTTAAATTGAACGTTGAAAGATAATATTGATCATGTAAAAGTTGCATTTTATGCATGCAACAGCCATTCACTGGCAGTCCCTAATGGCAGTATAAATATTGCACTAAATCAAAAGTTCAAATGTTACAAATAAGTTAGAATATTAATGTTGTAATACTGGTAGCACTCTGACCATAAAATAAATTTTTTCACACACTTTTCCAAAAAAAATAAATAAATAAATTTATTGATTATTTCAAAGGGTTACTAATGACACATCATTTGGATATTTTCATGTCTGGGAAAAATTTGGGATTAAACGGGTTAAAATGCGTTTTAAACATAAAGTTAAGTGGTTTTCATTACCCATTTTACTCTTAGTAATTTAATAATTTAATAAATTTCATAATTTAAAAGTTTAGTGCAGAAGTATCGAATCGGTATCGATATCGACGATACTGCCTTGAAAAATATCGGTATCGTATCGAAAACAAAATAAGGGGTATCGCCCATCCCTAGTCGGCACGTTGTCAGTTTCCTCTGCTCTGCGATGTATTTTTCACTGCGTGAGAACATGAGTGTAGTGTGAGAGCGCCACTGTTTGTCGGAGATAGCAACAGTAACTAATGGTGGGCGAGTCTTTGTGAACGGTCAATTCTGATTTCTTTCCTCAGAATTGTGAGATTATGTCTCACAATTCAGACTTTTTTCTCGCAATTACGAGTTTATGTCTCACAATTCAGACTTTTTTCTCGCAATTACGAGTTTATATCTCACAATTGAGACTTTTTTTTTCAACATTGTGAGTTTATATCTCACAATTCTTGTTTTTTTCTCATAATTGTGAGTTTATATTTCAAAATTCAGATTTTTTTCTCACAGTTGTGAGTTTATATCACAATTGAGACTTTTTTCTCAAAATTTAGCGTTTATATCTGAAGATTCAGACTTTTTTCTCACAATTGTGCGTTTATATCTTGCCTTGCTAATGATGTTGTGATGTTGTTGTGTGATGGTGTTATTAATGATGTAAAACTTTGTCATAAATTCAAATACACAATGACATTACTCAAACTAATTGGCCATCTCAGCAAAAAATATCATTTGAAATTAGATTTGTTTGTTTATCATATCTTTTATTTGTAAGAGTAATATAAATGCAATAAATGTATATTTTCTAAATTCAATTTTTTTTAATTGAGACCAAACAATTATACTGTAAACAGAATGTGTTTAAATGATTTGACAAAACTTGTGTGCAAGAGCACTAGTAAACAGGAAAGTTTTGGCATTTTGATGAACAATTAAGAAGTCAAAAAATGTAAAAAGCTAAACATATGGATGAATACATTTGTTTAACAATTTGATCAACAACATGCATTTGAAAAAAAAAATTAGAATTTTGTTTTCATGCCAACTTTATTACTAAGCCTAACCCAGAATTTTAACTGTTCACTATGATTTTTCCCACAACAGAGTGGAACTACTGAGCTCTGCAAGGTCAATATAAGTGTAAAGATGTTTGCACAGTATCATAAACAACTGTCTAGTAGAGCTCCATGTTCTCTCACAGGCCGACTCTCACAGAGCAAGTCTCAGCTCAAACAGTTTCAGGCACAGAACCACATTGCAGACAGGCTGTGTCTTGTTGGAAGTCCTTGACATGGAACCAGCTTCCACAGTCTACCGCATATAATCACTAGTGTAACCATTTTAATAGAAACTGCAATAATCCAGTATCAGGAGAAAGGATCCCCTAGTGGAAGGAAATCTGACAAGAACAGCATGAACAGGAGGCTGGTTATAATGTATTTTGGAGTAAAAGAGAATACTCTGTAAGCAGTATGCAGCATTGTGAAACTGTGCAGTTGCTATTTCTGTCTGATCTGACTCTTAGAAATTACGTTGAATGGTGTAAACTAGAGGACTTGTCATTAGCTAAACCTAAAACCATAAAAAATGTCATTACTTAACATAAAATATAAAAAATAAATAAAATGTATTTATTTCAGCTAATTGCCAAGGTAACATTTCTCATATTTGTTTCGTCGAAGTGCTAAAATCTAAAAAAATTAAATAGGCCCCCCAAAAATGTAAAAAATAAATAAACAATAAAACCTATCTAT
>NW_015650717.1:121044-127659 GCF_001515625.1 Sinocyclocheilus rhinocerous
GTTAGATGACAAAAATTTTCCTTTTTGAGTGCACTATTCCTTTAAGACTCCAATCTTCAACCATGTGTTTGCCTTAGTTATAATTGGTCTCTACTTGTATAGAGGATTAAAAGCTATTCCATATAAAGAACTGCACAGCGTCCCTTGAAGGCAGTTTCAATGATTGGCTTTTTATTATAGATGATTGCATAACAGCCATCTCCAGTTGAAATGGGCCCGAGGTAAAGCTTTATGATTTAGACTCCAATTAAATTACCTCACTCACACTGACAGATGAACTCAGAGCATGGCCTTGTGAGGTCTTTTGAAGGAATGAGCCCACAATGTCAAAGTTCAGATACGGCACGGCTAATGTGTTTGACACTATGGACAGTGAATCTTGCCTCTTAATTAATTTCCTCCGTCTGACCCGCTGTACTGTCGGCACTTATAATTGCAGACACTCCTGGGCATTTTATTCTTATAAAATAGTTCTTAAAGGGACGGTACACCCAAAAATTAAAATTCTGTCATCATTTATTTAGCCATATCTTTTGAAAATGTTATTTTGTTCTTCAGCAAAACCCAAAAGGAGTTATTTATAAACAGGGCTGGAAATGGGGGGGACGCAGGGGTATGGAGTCCGGGGAGTGAATTTCGAGGGGGGACGGCGTTTCATTTCCAACTGGTTAGGTTCATTTGGAAATTAAAGGGATTTCTATATTTTATCCATTCAAAAGACTACGAAAGCGATCCCAGTTCAGTTCTGTTTGTATCTATGGTTCGCTGCGCAATGCCGTCTTTTGTGATTGGCCATAATAGCTGCAGACTGCAGCCAATAGAAATGCCTCTCTATCGGTGTCCGTGCTACTCCTCACAGAACAGATCGTGAAAGCAGACTGCAGTTTTTGTCATTCATTATAACAAACAAAGCGTAGAGACGATGTAAACAATAGCTTCAGTGTGCAGTGCAGAGAGCTTCATTAATTAAAATGGAAGTTTGTGAGATCACGATGAACTAAGACGAGTGACAGCTTTAAAGGGAGTTTGCAAATGTGAAATTGAATTTATACAACAGTTTTATACATTTTTGATTTTATACAAAAGTTCATATTAAGTTACTTACATTTTAGGAACACTGTTGTCTGATTGTGCTCTATTTTGTCAACGAAAATAGTTCCAAAGTCACAGCTGAGCCGCTGTGCATCTCCAGGCAAACACAGCGCTGTTTCGTTTATGAATGAATCTGCGTGTTTGAACAAATCTAGTGAGTCAATGATTCAATGACCCATTCATAAAGAGTCACTTGCTTCATTCCTAAATGAATCAGCCGTTTGAACAAATCGATTGAATGAATGATTCAGTGACAAAGACAGTGAGTTGCTGCCACCTACTGGTGGTTTCAGTTTTATTTTTAAAGTATAAATTGAGTCATTTAAATCGTTTAATATTTCTGTATTCAAAACTTTATATTTAAAACATTAATTTCATAACATTGTTATTATGAAATGCATTAATGCCACCTCTGAGTCTTGTCAAAAAGTCTGTAAATATTCCTTAATGCCACATTTGTGCTCTTCTGTGCCGTGCAAAGATGAATTGTTGATGCTGATTTCATTTGACTAGTAACTTATTCTTCCTGATTGTATTTTATTATTTTAATTGAATTTATTGTTTAATTAAAATTTTCGATAAAAGTTTATAAATAAAAAATTTTTGGCACAAAAGATGACATGCATTTAATAAAGTTATAGGAATTGCAAAGGTTTAAAAAAAAGAAAAAAAACTTTAAGGAGGAGTCAAATATCGCCTTATAATGGGAAGGTTAATTTCTGTCAATGATCAGATCACAAGTGCTCCTGAAAAGAAATGTAAGCGGCGTAGAGTCCTTAAGAATGTAAAGTTACCTTTTAAAAACTAATTGCAAACGTTTATGCAAAGTGTAAACTGTTAAATATCTACAAATCATGTAATACTGTACCACTAAATAAGAAGTTTTCTGAGGGCGTAGCTAAACAGGCCAATTAGAGACCATTAATAATCATTCTCATTTTTTATTAAATCATTTTTTTAAATTAAACACAAGGGGTCATTAATGATGCTTACATTATAACATGTGCAAATTCACACACAATGTATCTTTAATTTGGCCAGAATTGCAGGTGCCTGTCTTAATATCCAAGAAGGTTTAGAGAAAATATGAAATAAGTTTAATGTTATTATAGATTATAAAGGGTTTTATAATTAAATACATCCGAAAGGTCATCTAAAATTACCATTATTATCCCCTCCACCTTTCCAAGCTAGAGTCCCCCCAGTGAGTTTTGGCCATTTCCACCACTGTTTATAGATGTAAAAACATAATCAGATTTATATATTTTCTTAAGAAAGTGTTGAGTGGTGGTTGCCTGGACATTGTTTTTTGGTTATTCAATGTTCTAAATGGTTTTTAGCATGTCGCGTTGCAGTTCTGGCTGGTTTTGAAGTGGTTTCTTGCTCGCCCAAATCAAAAGAGCTCAACTCCACGTGTATTTGATCTCTAGATAAAAGAAGTCTACAGATATTTTTACTAATTTTACAGTCCACAGGGCAAGTCTTGATTGCGTAGAAAAGTAATAACGCACTTCTTCTCAATAAGCCACACTATTTGAGGCATCATTCATGTTTGTAGTGCAGACCTTGCAGTATGAGCTGCACAGCAAAATATAACACACTTAGGGGATTGCTCAAATCATTAACCCTAATTATGGCAGTAATGATCCTATATGAGCCTTATATGCAAATATGAGCTTTAGCAACCACCGCTAATAAATGGATCTTCTTTAAACACTGTAAAAAGCGCTTTTTTCACTTCTATATTCGTGACAATGGCTAATGCGGCAGTTTTATTGTCACAGCCATGGTTACTATGGTAAATCTGTGCATACATCACAGGAAAAACTGTTTTTCGAATTAACGTCCTGGTGAGAGGAAGATGGTTCGGAATGAAGGGTCTGCCAGAAAGTTGTATTCATCATTTTATTCATAATTTACTTGGGGTTTTGTCAGAAATAACAGCCTAATAAAGCACATTATTTATATTCTAGTAATTCTTTGGGGAAGCGTACCACTAGCTTAATTTAACTGTGTCTATTTACTGCACAGTGTGGGTGTGACCGAAACCAATTCTCACTCTTTAGGGGGCTTTGGACCGAGATGCATGATTGTTTCGATATTGGCATAATCCCTCATAATGAATCCAAACGGTGTTAACATTTTTCTTTGGAAACTCCATGAGAACAGACGTTTTTTCCATTATCATAAGTATCGACCTAAACATTTCATAAATACAGATGATACAGTTCAAAATTATTTCAAACTAATTTAAATGATTAGTTCACCCCAAAATGAAAATTCTGTTCATTTATTCACCCTCATGTCATTTCACTGACTTTCATTCTTCAGTGGAACACAAATGAGATCTTTTGGTCATGCTTTTCCTTTCAAAAATGACACAAAAGCATCATGAAAGTATCATTAAAATATCATTAAAATAGCTGTGATTTAAGAACAAATCATTCAGACTGGTTTTGTGAACTGAATAAATATATTCACTGAAAAGATCCAACAAAAACATTGACTTCACAGAAGAGTTCATAGATCAGAAATCACTACTTCATAAACGCATCAAGGACTGCTAGTGCTAAGATTTTTGGTGAATAATTATACAATTTGGATCTCAAACCTAACAAATACACTACTGCTCAAAAGTTTGGAATACCTATGATTTTTTTATGTTTTTGAAAGAAGTTTCTTATGTTCACAAATTGCATTTATATGATGAAAAATACAGTAAAACAATAATAATATCATTTAAAATAGCTTTTTATATTAATATAATTAAATTATATTACATTAAAATTTTAATTTATTCCTGTGATCAAAGCTGAATTTTCAGCATTACACCAGTCTTCAGTGCACATGATCTTTCAGAAATCAATATGCTGATTTGCTGCTCAAGAAAAATGTGTTGTTATTATTATCATCAGTGTTAAACCGTTTTTACTGCTTAATATTTTTGTGGGAACCATTCAAAAGGTTGTGTTAAGTAAGATAAAAAAAAAAAAGGAACAAAAAATAAATAAATACTTGCATTAACCAAGAATTCATTAAATTGATCAAAAGTAACAGTAAATACATTTATAATGTTGCAAAAGATTCATATTTCAAATAAAAATAATAAGCAGTGCAACTGTACAATGAGCCATTATTAATACTTGAGCACCAGTGATAACTAATAACTGAGCAGCAAATCGGTATATCAGAATGATTTCTGAAGGATCATGTGACACTGAAGACTGGAGTAATGATGCTGAAAATTCAGCTTTGATCACAAAAATAAATTACAATTTAAAATATATTCAAATAGAAAACAGTTCAGTTAAATTGTAATAATTTGTAACTTTTTTCTAACAGCTTACTGTATTTTACATCAAATAAATGCAGCCTTGGTGAGCAGAAGAGACTTCATTCAAAAAACATTAAACAGTCTTAATTATTCCAAACTTTTGACCAGTAGTGTACATTCAGAAGATTTTAAATGTATTAACAAGTCATGTGGACTTTTTTTTTGTCATTTTGCAGCTTCACAATCCCTGTTATTTTTCACTACTATTATATCGAAAAAAAATTCACCTTCTGCATTCCACAGAAGAAGGGAAGTCATATGGTTTCAGAGCAGCATGAGGGTGAAAAATTAATGCCAGATGTTTCATTCTGGGTTAACTATCCAAGTTTTGGGACGCTTGCGGAAAGTTTCAGTTCTTGTAGTCACTTGAAGCTCTTTGCTTGGCTGGAATGTATGGGAAGTGAGTTTGTGTGCTTTTATCGGAAACCGTTTGCGTACTGCAGCTACGTAGAGCTCTTTTCTTCGAGTCCGGGCTGGAGTACGTTTTACGGTTACATCTGGGCGTCAGAAACCTCGGAGGTGAAGATGAAAACACAGAATCGGTGGACGACAGCCTCGATGATCTCATTCCACCTCTATCTTCGTCGTAATAGTCATCGTCACAGCATAATGCGTGATATAGCGTCTTGTCGTAATAATGGAGCCGTCCTCCAGATCCAAAGAGCCAGGAGGCTTTAGGGCTGTTTGAGGCCTTTAACGGTCCATTGAGGGCAGGCAAGTCTCCACAGCTCCTGCGGTAGAGCTCTAATTCTTGTTTCTTGGCTCTGGTTGGGCTACGGACCGTGTCTAGCAGAGGGTTGTGCGGTAAGTGGTAGTCGGATAATGTCTCATTGTGCAAGAGGTCACTACAGTCCTCGCTGCAACACACTAGTGTCAGGTCATCGTCTGAGTCGAGGTCGATATCTGATGTTAACTTGTCGATTTGTGCCACAACCTGAAGAGAAGAAAAAGAGAAAATTGAGTACATGTCTGGAAAAAGCCCTCGTGATATCTGAAGCTTTTGTAGTTTGCCCCAAAAATGAAAATTCTGTCATTATTTTCTCACCCTCATGTATTTTCAAACCTGTTCGACTTAATTTCTTTAATACAATATCACACAATATGTCCATACAACATCAACTGGGTCTGATCTGCTTGTTTTCCTCAGAAAAAGAAAAGCCCTGCAGATTTGGAACGACATGAGTGTGAGTAAATGATGACAGAATTTTCACTTTTGGTTCAATCGTCTCTTTTTTTTTTTCAGTTGTTTAAAAAATCCATGAAATTGCTGTGTAAATTCAACTCAGATGTTTGGTCTATTAATAGAAAACTGCGAACAGAAAACTAGCATGTTAAATATACTATTTTATTATTATATATAACATGATTTTGGCAGGAGGTACAAGAAAAAGTAGATCACTACGCTGGCATTTGAGCAGTAATGTCTCATTAAGTAAAGCAATATTAAATACAGGACTTTATTGTATGTAGCAATAATCAACATCAGCACAATCTCCACTGTTCAGCATAATGTAAACCCCCAAAATACCAATATAAAACTGTTCTAAATCCCATTATAACAGAACATGAAATATTTACAAGTTTCTTCTTTTTCTTCTGGCTCAAAAACATATAAAATTACACTTGCTTACAATATTAACTCTCCCTGTCTAGTCCCATGCAAAGCACACTGGGAGCTAGAAATGTCTCAGTCAGGTTTAATAAAAAATGAGTCATGTACAGAGTTGGGTAAATTACTTACACATTTAAGTAAATTTTTTGGCACTTACAAATTTAAACTTGTAGATGATAAAAATCAAACCTAAACTATTTCAAAGGAGACATATTATGCCCCTTTTTACAATGTATTATATAATTTTGAAAATGCCTATTTTGAGTGGAAGCAGAAACAAGGGCCTGTCTCTTTAAATGCAAATGAGCTGCTGCTCCCCGCCCCCTTTTCCGGAATAGAGCTGCGGCCATTACAGCTCGTACCTGCTAAAACATCTGTTCGACATTATTAACTGTCTTGATATTTACTTTGAGAGCTGATGCTCGCGATTATGGTAAGGGGCGTTACATTTCCGACGCGTGCCGGTTATGTCTGTGAAGGTAAACAGCCGGAAAATAAATCGCATATTTATTTTAGATCTGTGTAGCAGCAGCAATATACAGTAAATAAATCAATAAATCCACTGCTCTGTTGTCTC